>NW_009940429.1:122806-173088 GCF_000696875.1 Nestor notabilis | reverse complement strand
GGCTGTGGCCTTCGCGAGGCAGTGGCGGTTGTCAGCGTCGCTACCAGTTTCCTGTTCCCTGTGACACCCTTTTGGTCTTGCAGCTCTGAAAGTTGACTGCTCGTGCCGTTTCCTGTGTGTGCCCTTTCTGTGGTCTCTTGAGGCGCGCTGGTTTACCCTAAAACTTCAAATGCAAGCAGGAAACTCTGAATTGTTGTATGCATGTGTGAACTGTGTTGTTGCGTGTAAGTATGCTGAATGCTACTGCTGCTTTGTGGTACGATGCATCGAGGTCTGGTTTGAGTCCTGGTGTAAGTTTGCTTCATAAATTAAGGCAGATAGTTTACATGCCCTTGGTTTTCCTTTTTATTATGAGAAAGCATTAGTAATTCTGCAAAACCTGTTAAGTTACTGGTGCTGAATAACAATGAAATCAGCTCTGCCGGAACAGAGAAAATAAGCGTCCTTTAATAGCACAGAGCAGAAATAATCACTCCATTTTAAATTTCATCAATAAAACCGAGAAGACCTGTCTACAGCTTCATGGCTGACTTAAGGTATTTCAGGCCGTGTATCCTTCTAGCTTGTTTATTCTCAATGCCTTATAGATTTGAGCTTGTTTCTTTCCATATGCATGAGTTTGGCAGGTTGTGCTACCTGTGCATGCTGACTGTGGAGCGGCTCTAATGATGCAGTACAATTAGCTGAATAAAGTGACATGCCTCTGATTCACCTTGATTTAGGGAAATGTAGCAGGTGGGGCAAAACACAGACTTGTTAAAGAGGAGGAAAAAATACCAAGTGAGCTCAATAAGAGTTCTTGGAGCTATTTACATGTTATATGTCAAGTTCAAGTCGAGGTCTTTTTGTCTTTTGTCTTTTTTTTTTTTTTTTTTTTTTTTGTTACACTAGTGCAGGTTTGTAAATATGCACATGACAGTAGATCATGTGGAGGAGGGAAATGTCCTTTACCAATTACTTTATTTCCTTTGAAGTATTTATTACACAAAGCAAATAAAAGGTCAGGGGAATGCAAAACAGTTATGATCTTTTAGCAAATTTCATCAAATTCCGATTGGGGTCTTCTTAGAAACTTTATGTGGAGATACAAACACATTTCAAGCACCAAGGCTCTTTCCTTTACCTGGTTTGGCAACATACTTACTCAGCTGTTCAGTGCTAAAAGGTGTGAGTAATCTCATTTACCCTTACCCAGGTGCTTTTGAAACCTATTTGTAGTATTCACCTATTCATGAGCCTGGCCTAATATAATGTGTCCAGTCTGACACATCATAAAAGCAGCATGCTACACCAACTCTGGACTCTGAACTGGGCTAGCCAATATGGATCACATATTTAATACATCTCTTGGTTCCATTTACAGTGTATGCTTACAAGAAATGGGCGAGTTATGTGTATACTTACATCAAGAGAAGTAAAACTGGCAGGTACCAAGATGTTTGCCTTTCATCACCTTAATATATCTCTGTATTGTGTTTCACCCCATATTTGGTGGTACAAACTGACGTTCTTCTAAGCTCTAGACCATACTAAATCCTGCCTGAAGCTGCACAGATTTACTGCTCTAGTATAATGGAGCATTTGCAGCTCGAAAACCATTACACACACTTGTTTGTGTCAGTGGTACTCAGTGAATGATGGGAAGTAAAGGGTAGGCAACTAAAATACTCTCAGTGTTTGGCTAGGTTTAGTAAAACAGTTAATTTTTAGATGGGAAACAATACCCTCCTCTTGGGAGTGTTATGGGGGGAAAGCAACTCCTTATTTATTTGGATGAAAACTAGATGTTGCACACAAGTAGTTTGGATACTTGTCTTAAGAGTAAGCCGGGCATTTTCTTTCTTCCTTAAGAAAAAGCAGGGCATTTTTATTACTTAAAATAACTGAATATTGAAAGAGGCACATTTTCCTGTTTTCCTGCAATTTTCTTTTTTTTTTTTCCTTAATTTTATCTACATAGTGAGATCTCTTTGATCATTTTTGCTGACTGTTTTTTTTTTAATCCATCATTTACTGTGTTTTGATGCATCTTTATACAGCTGAGATGAAGAAAAGTAAGAAGACATTCCATAAAACAGTAAAAGTTTTAGGTGACCAGCACCTGTCAGTCTGTATTAGATGTTAAGCTTTTAGTGCCAATTTATTCCAAGAAACAGGTTGTGTATGGAGGCTATAATGAAACGGGGCTCTTAACTCTGCTGTTCCTCAAGCTGTCCATGCAATGATGTCCGGAAGGCTGCATGAGAGGGTGATAGAGAGTAGGGTGGTGTCTCTGCCTTCTCTATTTTGGATACTAGAACCTCCCTCGTAAACGAGCCTGAAGCCAGGTTGCGGGGCTTTCTAAAGGGTGCTTAGTTTCAGAGGCAAACAAGGATGTTGAAATGATGCCAGATTTTAAAGGCAAACAGAAATGTTTTCCTTGGAGCATTTGGGGGAATAACAAGCCAATATTTCTTAGGCTCTCAGGTTTCTAATGAAGTTTCCGACCATAGAGCTGGAGAGAAAACCAGAGCAAGTTTTATAAAAGGAACTGGAAGACCACAAATAAAGGGCTTTGAAACATCCAAATCAGGAATGATTGTTTAGGCCCTGCAGCAGTTAAAGCAGGTTTTCAAATGTCTGTTGACGGCAATTATTCCTGGTATTTTTAACATCTAAAAGCTGTTGGTAACATGAGAGTTGAGTGTCCTCTGCAAAATAATTTCCTCTTGTTTGTCTAGTTCACAGTGGAGAAGCATCTGTCTTCTGCAGAGTCAAATTTACTGATGTGTTGGCTTTAAATATGCCCTTTTGCAGTCAGTAGCAAGGCAAAATCTGGGTGGAGATGCATCACTGTTGTTACAGCAGAGTCCTGAACTCATGAGCTAGCCTGCAGCATGCAGATCAGTTTTAGCTGAGCAGCAAATGGGTTTCTGGAGGGCTGACTCCTCTATGAAGCAGCAACATGATCAAAGTCTTTGACCAAACCACTGCCTTCTCAAATGTTTTTTAACGTGTGTTTTCATTTCCTCACTATGTACTATGTCTTAAATAGAGTACAGAACGTGCTAAAGCTGCACATCAACAGTTACTGTGAAACTGAGCTGAAGCTTGTGTTTCAGAAGATGAACTAACTCCATACACGCACATAACGGTACAGATAAAATTGTCAGCATGTCTGTGCAACTTCTTGTCCTTTGTAAGGTAGCCCTTCTTAGCAGCAAGGTTCCAGTGACCTTCTTGGGTGCCCAAAGGTGACCATCCAAAGGCTGGAGCACAAACAGGGCCATACTGAGCAGCCTTGTGCCTCCTCCTCACCAAATCATTCCCATCTTGAAACATTTTGGGGAGCTGCAGATGCTTGGACTGCTAGAGTGCTGTTTCTCATAGTCTGTTCCTGTCGAGTGGGTCTGTGAGTGTTAATGGCTGTAGGAATAATTGGGTAGAGGAACTTGAATCTCTCATTCTTCTAGAGAGAAGAGAGCAAAAAGAAAGATCTCTCCATTTCTGCTGACATAAAAAAGGTTCACCATCATTCAGTTTCAGATTCAACTGTTTCCAAGAACATGTGAGTGTTTTAACTTTTCAAGGCTGGAAAGAGCTACTTTAGAGCAAGCAACCGACAGACCTCTATTTAGGTTGTGATGAAAGATTTACAGGCTCTTTGCTAAAGTGTGAAAGCATCTTCAGGGAGAATAAATAAAACTGAAGGATTCTTTTAATTAAAGCACTAAAATCATAGCAATAGCCAACTGGAAATCACCTCCTGAGAAATTCCAGTAGAAACAGGTTGCTGTTTCTAAACAAGGCTATTAACTACTGAAGCTACTCATGGCACTGCTAGATGAGTTGGAGTTTCCAGTGCTGTGGAATGTCCAGGAGGCATTCAGATTATTTGCTTTCCTAAAGGGGTACCCAGGAAAAAGTCTTGTATTGGGAATCCAAATTAAATAGTGCAATGTGGATTTTTGCCTTTAATTATTAATCTCTGAGAAGATGTAAGCAAGACATCCTTGCTACTCTTCCTTCTTTCTACCCTCCTCCTCCTCTCTGGAGGTGAGGGATAACAGACTCTTTCAGTGTAGGAACTTCTTTGAAAGCTGGCCTTCTGCTTGACTATTTTAAGCCAAAGCTGGAGGTGCTGATTGCTGCTAAAAGGGGTTAAAGGGTGAACAGATAATGTTTCAGTAGCAGCTTCAGTGGTTTTAACATACTATTCTAAGTGTGTCAGGGCCCTTGCTATCTTTGCTGTCCTTCAGATAAAACCAAGTTTGTCTAGGCAAACTTAAATAGTAATAAATGTCTGTATGTGTTTTGGGGCTACTGAACTGAGCTCTATGTACCTCTGTAGAGTGAACCAGGCAATTTTCTAGGTTCCTAGCATGAGTTTTGGTGTTCATTTCTAGGCTTTTAAATGTAGGTGAATTCCAACCTTGGTGTCTAAGAAGACATCTATTTTAAGGAGCTCAGATGGCTGACTTTTGCAGCAATAAAGACCATCTCCAGAATGTACTTAATCTCCTTAGGTTATAATTTCTTCTACCTCTTTTTATCAAGTACTCTGTGATGCCCATTGCTGTCCACTGGATTGTAGAAAGCGTTAGTGATTAGCTGGTGCAGTGCTGTGTTTTGGCCTTAGACTGAGAACAATGCTGGTAACACACCAATGTTTTAGTTGCTCAGTAGCACTTACCTTGATGAAGGACTTTTTAGTCTCATGCTCTGCCAGTGAGGAGGGGCACAAGAAGCCGGGAGGAAGCAGAGACATGACACCTGAGGGGTGTTCCATACCACAGCATGTCATGCCCAGTATAGAAACTGTGGGGAGTTGCCTGGAAGGGACCGAGCACTGCTTGAGTCGGGCTGGGTATCGGTCAGCGGGTGGTGAGCAATTGTATTGTGCAATGCTCCTGTTTATTCCTTACTCTCTTTATTTACTATAATTATTATCGCTATTGTTATTCTATTATTATAATATTTCATTTCAATCATTAAAGTGTTCTTGTCTCAACCCACTTTTTTTTTTTTTTTCCAGTTCTCCTCCCCATCCCACTGGGGAGTGGGGGAGTGAGCAAGTGGCTGTGTGGTGCTTAGTTGCTGCCTGGGTTTAAACCATGACATCTGGACTTGCTCCAGCAGCTATGTCCTTATGTTGAGGGCTCCAGAGCTGGATGCAGTGGGGTCTCACCAGAGCAGAGTAGAGGGACAGAATCCCCTCCCTTGACCTGCTGGCCATGCTTCTCTTGATTGCAGCCAAGGACGTGGCGCACTGCTGGGTCATGTTGAGCTTCTCATCACTCAACACCCTCAAGTCCTTCTCCTCGGGGCTATGCTCAATCTGTTTTCCACCCAGCCTGTATTTGTGCTTAGGATTGCCCCAAGGATTGCAGGACCTTGCACATGACCTTGTTGAACTTCATGGGGTTATATGTACTATCTGGAATTATAACCATGTTAATTCTGATATTTCTTGCTTTAAAAAGGATAAGTTAGAGTAATAATAGGAATTCAGTCATGAAGTAAAAAATAAACCTTGAAAATAAGGAGTTCTGTTGCTCATGTTCTTTGTCCTTATATGAATTTTGCTGCTTATGGTTATGTTGCTATATGTATTTCTGCAAAGCAAGTAATCAGTATGATGGGATGTCTCCCCCGGGTACAGGTGGTAAGGGACACAACTTGAATTACAGAACTAACAGCAGAAAGTATTGCTAACTACCACATTAATTCAACACCTAGATTTGGGAGCAGAGGAATTTGGGGAATGGATTCTATTGCTGATTTCTCTGTTTTGTAGTCTTCTATTCTTATAGCGGTAGAGCTGGGCCTGATGCTTAGAGGGCTTTGTTTTCCCAGTGGAGATCGGAGCAGAGTGGTGCCGAGACTTTTTAGTGCCCTCCTGCCTCATGCAATGTCTTTCCTCTCACTTCTCTGCAGGACAGAAGTCCCATTTCACTGGACACAAGTGCACAGAGCTGCTCTGCCCTGTTCCTTTGCTGGAGCAGAGCATTTTCAGCTGGGGAGTAGGGAGGGAGCAGCACAGGACACTCATGTTCCAGGCCACAATGTCAACACCTCAGTTTTGATCTTGTTTGTTGGCACATAACTTTTGAACCATGGCACCAAAATTACTTCTGTCATCCCTGAAGATGAAATGTAAGGGTTGTAAACCAGCGGTGGGTTCATATAACATGACTTGAAAAGCACCTGATTTTCACCTGGATAAATTCATAAGTGTGGTCAAGTTTACTCTGGGGCTTTATCACCCTGTCACAAGAGTGAAGTCTGTATCCTGGAGCTGAATGGGTCTTTTCTTTGCTCTTGGAGGAGGCAGAGGAAAGGAGTTTTCCTTCACATTTCTGACTAATAAAATCCACATCAATTGTATTTATTTATTTTTAAATAATACTCAAACATTACTCTCTTATTCCTTATTTTGCCTGTGATATTTTATACCCTCCAGCAGGTGCTGCTGCTTCCTGCTGATGTCGTCATTGTGCAGGAAAAAAAAAGTCAGTCATTTGATTTAACACTATGCAACTGGACTTTGTTCTTTGTTTTTCATCATGAATATATCTGTGTTCTCTTTTCTTCATTAAGTTATTTGCCAGAAGAGTGACTAAGGAGGGAATTTTTACAATCCCAGCATACTTAATCCTGCAAGAGCACTTTGTAAGAAGGGTTGAAGATCAAGGGAGTTGCTTATCAAGGCATGTTCAGAGCAAGTTGAACATATGCAGTTATTTTATTTCTAAAATGCATTTTATTTCTAAAAATGTGAAGAAATGCAAGTGTTTTCTTAAAAGTAAAAAATACTCATTAAAGAAATAATAACATTGTCTAGTTGTGTCATTTGCTTTCTTAAGTTTCTTGAGCTTTAGTAATTTAAGCTCATGATTTTAAGTCGTTTTTATCATTAATAGCTGGTCTTGAATGCTTCAAGTTTGCAGTGCAGATGACACAGCACACATTTCAGAATCTCTTATTTGGCTGAATTAGGTAAGAAAACATAAAGAGGAGATGTGATTGGTTCTGTCTACTGACAGACTGCCTGTGCCAGGCAGGAATTTGCAGGTAATAATAGTTGAAATTAAGCCTTGATATGGGTTAGGTATCCCTAGAGCTCTTGAGGTGCCCTCATGAGCTAAGACATCTCCTTGATCTCCAATACTTACCTGCGTCTTTGTACTGTGTTGCTTGTTGTGACTATGCTTTTGGCACTTTTGGGGTTATCTAGGAGCAGCTGCTGTTCTACAGTGTGAAGCAGCATGTGTTCCCCTGGTTGTTCTGTTTGGAGATGGCTGGAATTACAATCATTCTCTTTAATCTCTCTTCTATGTTTCTTTTACAAATCCAGCCTCACTGTGGCAGTACCTCTTAGGAAGTTACAAGGATGGGTCAGGAGGAAAACACTTTTATTTTACCTTCTCAACCCCAAAAGGTTCAATATAATTGGATCCTAACAATTCTTGTAATAATCTATATAATCCAGATGTATTAAACATCTAGATAAGAAGTCAATAAGGTCTGAAGTTCTCATAACTTTGATAAATTCAGATTTGGATTTGTAATGATTTTCAGCTCCACTGATTTCAGATGCTCTGGAATCTGTATCTGTCATTAATAAGGATGCTAATGCTGGAAGTATTCCTCTGCTTCAGATTCTGTGGAGTTTTCTGTGTGTCTCCATTCTTTAGAGAAAAGGAACTGCATGGCCAAGGAGGCTGATTATATTGCTGAAGTCAAGCAGCATTAACCCAACTTTGGCAGCTTGGGTCTATGTCGTATGACATGGAGATGTATAACCTGAATGTGATTACAAGTAATTGATAAATTAAGTATGCATAATAATAGTTAATGCTTATTCAGTGCTTTTCCCCCGCTCCTAGATTCCAGGGGAGCTCATAAGACTTTTTACAGTCTTGGCCATAGTTTATAGATGAGAGGATGAAGCTGTTAAATGTGGAGTCATTCAAGGTCAAGTGAGCCAGTGTCGAAACTGGAAGGAGTTCAAGACTGATGCCTTTTTCTCATGGATATACCAGTTTATAATTTTCTTGTACTTGTAGGGTTTTTTATAAATTATTGTGATTTGCTGATAATGCTGTAAGTAACCAGTGAAACATTGCAGATGATTGCTTGTTTTGTTGAGGCAGTTTCGCCTTGCTTTTCCTTGAAGCTAGGCTTTTGTGGGTTGAAAATATGAGTAAATGGGTGAAGTCTGCATTTCCTCCTCTTTACACAGAACGTGCATAAGATCACCAGTAAAACTGTTTTTGACTTTCTGTGAAAGAATACATATTTCTTTACGATAGCTTTGTAGTACTGATAGGTGCTTCAGCTGTTTGTCACTGTACTTGGCCAGGCTGTATCTGGATGAACAACAAATGATTCCAGCTCCTACGATATAGTTACCAGCGGTCAGATCAACAAAGGGGTTAAAAGTGAGACAGCCTATCTTTTGCTTCAGTGGAAGTGTAGTTGTTGATTTATAGCTCTCAGTAAATGATTGTTGGAGGTCTGCCATGTGTAGCAGAGCATTCAGAAAGCACACCACAGACTCTGCTTCCTCCTGAAGAGTGTTTGTCAACATCTCACTTTAACTGCAGTCTTTTAAGGTACCAGCAGGCAGGCAAAACTCACCAGCCAGCAGTCATGGAAGATCAGGTCTTTACCAATGTTTATCAAAATGTTAACACTACCAATATCTATGACATTCAGGACTCTAAAGAAGACAAAAGGGATAATCTTTATGATCATGCCCATGAAGATCCAGCATCTCCTTCTTCAATCACTACTCTCCCAGAGAGCATGGATAGTAGTCCGGACAGCTCAGAAGATAGCTGTAGTAATTCTGTGGCCTCTCAGCATAGAGCTGATGGGGAGGATGGTTCTTCTTCACCTTACCATGGTGCTGAAGAAGACCACCCATACCAGGAGATGGATCTGATGAGCCCAACTCTGGAAGATAAAGACGTAGAGGGCATGATGTTTAAGAGGAATGTGCATTTTCCTGCGGATTTCCAGTTGCGTCGGACCCGGAACACTTCTTCCAACTCTCCAACTTCCCTCAAGTTTCCTCTTAACAATAACTTTGGAGAAACTGACAACTTTCAGGAAGATTGTGAGATTTTCATGTTTGTAAAGGTAAGAGCTTGAGTGCTTCTAAGAACACACCAATTTTAAACCCCAAATCAATGTATGTGTCCTCCAAATCAGTAAAATACATCTACCCACTGCTTTGTTCCCAACTCTGCTGCCTGTGTCCTGCAGGGACCAATCCATTCACTTACCTCTTACATCTTAAGGTACAGAAAGAGAAGATTTGTGTTGTGTGGAGATGCCTGAGATTTCTTTACTTCAAGTGAAAGTCTGAATGTGGTGAAAATATTCTGATTGTTGCTGCAATTCATTTATTCTGTGAACTCTCCCTTCTCTTACAGCTGGGCTACTACTACTTGGTTCATTTAAGCTAGTTCAGATATCCCTGAATTTCACTATTTAGCTAGTAGCTATAGCTCAAAAGTTAGTAATGCTATGATGAAAATTAAATATATGATTTAGATAATGGCAATAAAATTTCCACAAATGCTCATCCCTGAACATCTTTCTTCTATTTCTTTCAATATTCAGATTAATGTGTTTCTGCGACAATTTTAGCATGGGTTTTTTTTTTTTTTTACTTATTTCAAGTTAGGTAGAAATTACTGAGGGGACTTTCATGCTTTCTCTAAAAAGTATTTTGTAAATACTTGTATTTGTAAAGTATAACTTAAGTTGCTAAACTATAAACACCTGTGTTCTTAAATAAACACTATACTTCCCTTCATAAAAGCTCTTGTATTCAGCTATTCCCAGTATTTATTAGGCCATAATATAAACCTGGCAGTTCCGTCTTTTTAACTACATGAGAGAAATTTTCAAGTTCTTGTTTCCATTGAACAGCACCATCCATTGTGAATGTAATGCTGTTATTTCTACAGAAGTCTTGTGAAGTTCATAACTTCTTAACATAAATGAGGTTATCAGAATCGGTTCCTTAGTTTCTCTGACAGGTGCTTTGAAAGCAGGCTGAGAGATTTCATTGCCACACATACAGAGAAGTGTTTTCAGCAATGCCTGTACTTGATTAGTTTAGTTTAGTTTTTTTAAATGAGCACACTATAACATTTGCATTGGTACGAAATGCTGATTGTTTCATGTGAGCGAGGGGAGAGCAGATGGTGTGGTGGACTCTCCTAATACTTCATTTGATTTCTCTTGTAAACCTTGGATTTCTTGGAAAACAGAGTTAAAAAGTTATCCAACATTTACGTGTAGGAGAGTGCTTCCAGAAAGTGTCAACCAAATCTTGGGATTCTCCCAAATGCATTAAGAAAGTTATGATTTAAATGTTTTTCCTTTCTGTCATTTATTCCTGTAGATGACGGGATGCCTACTTCCTGAAGTGTTTAAGGCCAGGTGGGATGGGCTTTGAGCAACCTGCCCACGTCAGAGGGGTTGCAACTGGATGATCTATAAGGTCCCTTCCAACCCAAACCATTCTATGATTCTATGAAAAGTTGATGTTGTTCCCCCTTCACATCTCCCTTCTCTATGTGACAGTCCTTCATGACAGCTTTAGTAGTTTTTGTATAAAGGTAGATAAATTATTGATAAATTAAAAACAAAACAAACACACTAAACCAAACAATCAACCAACTAGCCAGAAATGGCTGTAAGGTTACTCAGTCTTATTCTGCGTAAGACAAACTGTACAACTTCAGCCATTTTTCTTGAATTTCAGTATAACTGCAGTTAATCCAGTAGAAACGTGAGCATCCTTCAGGAGAGGGAGTATCTACTAATTGCTGGATCATGAACTGTTCAGGGTCCATGCTTACTGCCACAAGGGGGTTTTGCTACTGGTTTCTGTAGAAGTGGGCTACGAGAGCCATACATGAGGGCAGTTGGCCTTTTTATCTTTATAACACTTATACCAAATGACTCTTTGAAGCAGCAGCTGTCCTATTTTTGTGACTGAATCATGGTTGTTGCTAAAATTACATTAATTATTTGGACAAAGTAAGATCTATGGTGTTGGTTCTAGTTCATATCCCTGCTTGTAGTCCTGCATACATGTTTGAGATGTCATAGTGATTGAGCGTATTTTGTTTGTTAGCAACTACATGGTGTTAGCAATGGGAGTGTTGCATATGGCTTTAAAATACTTTCTCTCTATTCCTTATTCTTCCACATTCCTCTTGTTTCAGAATAACGATGTCCTCTCTTTTTATGCATGAGAAAAGAAAATGAGTGTGGATGTTCCTATTCAAGCAGAGATGATGGGTTAATTTAAATTTCTGAAAGGTGAGGAATATTTTGAAAAGAACAGTCCTGGGAAGGATTGAGGAAGTCTTCTTCCTTGTTTTTGTTGTGCAGAGTAGCTGAGTATCTCAAAAAGGGGCTTATCAGCAGCTCTAGAAAGAAATGCAAACTTTGAATTCTACTCACTTGCCAAAACATAAGTGCCTAGCGCCTTCAAGATGTCCTTGAGCCCCAGAACATCCCTACCTGGCTGGAAGATGAGACATGAGGCTTCCAGGTAATCCTCCCATAGGAGCTGGAGGCCAGATGGGCAGGGCAGTGGATACTGCCGTGCAGGTGGCTGACCTGAACTGCTGTGACAGCTTTTTATTCCTTGAGAAATTGATGACATTTCAGTTTGGATTTTTGCTTTTCTTTCTTTCTGGTATCAAGGTAATAAAGCACTAACTCCATGGAGTGCAGATCCAGCTCTGCTATCTGTAGTTATCTAGATAGCAAAACTCAGCCTATAAAACAGAAGGTCGTAGAGTAATATATAACAACAGTTGTGAAATACCTGAGGGCTATTGCTTCTTGCATGTAGGAACCAAATCTCTCAGTTATGTCAATGCCTGTTCTTCGTAGATTGTTCCTTTCTCCAATGGTCTCTAGTCCACCTGAAGCCAGTGTGGCTCTGAAATTGGGTTCAGTTTCTGGATTTGCTCTTTTCCGCAGACATTAACAGTGACAGGAGGACCTTTTCCTGTGGGACAATAGTGGTAATGACAATTGCCACTATTTATTTCTTCCTTTGTTTGTAGCACTAATTAATCTCTGTGAGTGGCTGGAAACGTGAGTGTCTGACAGAGGTCGCTGCTGACTGAAAACCAGAGGAAGTGGGAGGTTAAATGGCATCTGATTTACAGTCTAGCTGGCTTAGTTGCAGTGCACTGCCTAGGATAGAATTTCAACTTCATCAGGATATTGTGTTGTTGCAATAGGACCATAATTTCAGTGAGACCGGATAATCTTTTCTGTACCCATTCTGTGTTATTAGACATCAAGAAAACATTTAAATATCATTAATTCATCTTTCACTGGTGATCAGTACTTGATAACTATGTCATTGTCAGTTGGACTATTTCAGGATGTGCTATAAGATAAAAAATCTTGGCTTTCACGAAGGAATTTCCTTACCTTTAACAGCAAAATATAGCACTTACTAACATGGAGATGCTTGTGTGAATCCAGCATGTCCAGGCTTGTAACAGCCACCTTAATGCCCTCTCAGTAACCTTGTAATTTCTTCAAACAAAAGCCTTTGCAATGTAAATGGAAATATGACTGACAGGTATGTTACTGAGTGCAGAGGACAGCTTGACCTGATTGTACCTGTTGCTCAGAGGTCCAGCCTTTTCACTTGTAGGCTGCATTTCCCTGTTTAGCCATGTCTGTGTTCTGATGGGTGAGTTTCTTTAAATAACAACTCAAGCTTCAAGACAAAAAATTAATGTTTTCAAAGAATAGTCCCTCTATTTTCTTTTCAGAAGAAAATTACTGCCCTTCTGGTTTATTAATGTCCTTCAGATTATACCCTGTCTGTACACATTTGTGCCATTGGAGCACACTTCCCTGAAGGAAGGTAATTCTTCACCCCAAACAATAAACACCTTGTGTTGTGCAAACACTACCAATTTAATGCAGTCATTTAGCATTGTGAACATGCACGTTGTATCTCTGCACTGGGGTAACAGAGTTATGGATGCTGGAAGGCACCTCTGGAGATCATGTATTCCAACCCCTTACTCAGAGCAGGATTACCTAGAGCAGGTTTCTCAGGGCCATGTCTGGTCAGGCTGTGAATATTTCCAAAGGTGAGGAATCCACAGCTTCTCTGTGCAGCCATTCCTGCGTCCTACCCTCGTGGTGAAAATGGCTGATGCCAGGTGGCAGGTGTAACTCTATGTCTACATAAAATCATAGTAATTTGCCTTTTTATGCCATTTTAAGAATATTTTTTATAGTAAATCCAGTGGAAGTAAGCAAATATTACTTTGGTCTTATGAATAAGCTTAGAAAAAGGTTAAATGATTCATTATCTACCTTTTTAAAAGTGTTAACTCAGTGACTTAAGCAAGGAAGAGATCCAACAACTATTTTCAGTGTTCTCCACTCATGGCAGATTTACAGACTAAGATGCAACATGCTTAAGTTAGTACATGCACAGAAGAAATAACTAATGGGGAGCCAATATCCTAATGTGATAGGATGTTGTCTTTTTTGATAATTTAAATGAAATTAACAGATGTTTTTTTCTGAAAATAGTCTTACTAAAGACCATTTACAAGTACAATTAAGTATAGAAATACAAGCCTGGAATATCAAGTGATGTGTTTTCCTGCTCTCAGTCTTATCTAAACTATCCGTAGCAGATGCTTCTTTGAAAACACTCAGTGATGCAGATTGAGCACTTACCCCAATTAGTCTCTGTCAATGCTTAATTATTCTCCTGGGACAGAAATTTTCCTTTGTTAAAATTCTGTTGCTCAGCACTATGCTATTTTTCTACTTTAATAGATAGTTCCTTTCTGTATTAGAAGACATTTCAAATTTCCTTCAGTCTTTGCATTCCTAGACTAAACAAATTCAATTATTTCAGCCTGTCTTCAAGCTTGAGTCATCATTTCTAAACTTGAGTGGGTTGGGGTGTTGTGGGTTCTTTTGGTTTAGGGTGGGTTTTGTTGTTTTTTGGTTTGGGGTTTTTTTTTGTCCTTTTCCAGTCTCTCTCCAGTTAACATATATTTCTTAAGCTCCAGTTTTCAGGTATAGGTAGTGTATTTAGCAGTGCCCATAAAAATTACTGCAGCAAGCACCTCTTTAATTCATTATCTGTCCAACTCTGTAGTCAGAACACTTTATCTGCTGTATTTTAGCGTATTTGTGTATCCTTTAACCTTTTGTTTAGGATTGCAAAGTTCATGTTCTAGCCCTGATGTTTTCCCAGTAAATGCTTTTGTAATGGTCTCAACCCTTTGTCACTTGCCTGTTTGCCAGCAGGTGTAATGCAGTACTCTTGCAATTTGTCTGCCATTTGACTTCAAGAGTACTTGGTTTCTCCTAGTGGTGTGACCAGACTCTAATCACCCATCACTGAAAACAATATGGGTTTGGAGTCAGAGAATTGCTTTGATATAAGTCCTGTGCAGAGAGTAATATCACCAATGCTTTTGCTTTACCAACTCAGAGACTAGAGATATACCTGCAACACCTCCACATACTACACAGATACAACATGGCTTTATGGCTACCTCCTATACCTTGCCATGGGCTGTAGACTGGTAATCTTATATCTAACATATAAACCTAGTAGCAATGTAATCCTTATTTCTGAGGAGGAAAACTGTAGGGTCTTCATACTTTGATTTATGCTTATCTGAATTTCTCCGTGTGCATGTGTGAAAAGATTAGCAAATGGCCGTTCTGTTACAGATAACATCCAGTTCCCCAACTATCAGTCATGAACAGAGCATGTGCTTTAGCAGCAGGGCATAGCAGTTTGCTTAATCTTTTAGATACAAAGGGTAAAAGGCCTTGCTTCTGACCTCTGCTGAGTCTGTGCCTTGTTCATGCACCTTTTCTGCCTCTGGAAAGGTCCATGAATCAATTTTCAGCTGACACTCCCATGCCACCTTCAGCTTTTGGCTCCAGCAGCGACTGTGGCTGGGTATAGCACAGTAGCGTAGCAACGGCTTCAAAATACTGTCCTGTATTGTCTAGGAAATTGTTATTGCACAGTGATTGCAGCAATAGCAAATACAATGTAAATATGTAGGTCACACTGAGAGAAAATGAAAACAGGATTTATGTATTCATTTACTTATATTTTCCTTTTTGTGACTCTCTCTTTGATGTTCTGGAAATAGGACTGTTATCCCAGCTTGGGTTGTTCTTCTCTTTTGAAACATCTCAGCTCCTACATTTTACAAGAGAAAAATGTTTGGATTTGTGGATTATTTACTTCTTTTCTGTCCCTGAAAAATTATCTATGTAGTGGTACTGTCACTGTTAAATGGTTTCTGTCCAGTACAGAGGGATTTGTATTATTTTGGTTTGTTGCAGAAGTACCTGAAGAGCAGTTCTACTGAGACAGATGTTTTGCAGACACAAAGTAATAGATAATCACTGCAGAGCAACTCCAACTGATACATGTAAATATTTGGAATCTGCAAGAGGAAAGATGCTTTCCTGCTTGCTCTGGATAGCGCTTTGAGTAACCTGGTCTAGTGGAAGATGTCCCCCCATGACAGGAGGGTTGGAACTAGGTGTTCTTCTAGGTACCTTCCAACCCAAACCTTTCTGTGATTCTATGAAGGGTTGGATTCAGCTCACCAAGCTTAAGGTGTGTCTGTAACCTAAGTACATCTCTGCAGGAAGTCAAGGCTCCTTTCGTATCAATAAGCTATCTGAAATAGTGCAATGTTCATTTGTGTGGCTGTAGGCATGAGCTGCAGAGTGAGGTTGGTTATTTGATGGGCTCTATTTGTGCTATCGAGTAAGGGCCTAATTCAGTTTTCTAATCAGAGGCATCCAGTGCTGGTATAGATATCTTAAGGCTTCCCTCCTGGCCTCCAGCTGCCTCTGCAGAAGGCCATGGGTCTCACATTGATGCTTTCAAGTTTTCTGCTCTCCTGCAACTGTATTTACTGGTCCCTTTAGAAGTATTTTTCACATTTATGTCCTCTCATACACTGTGATCGTGGCTGAAAAGGAACCCTGAATATTTTTTCTGTATCAGTGGCAATTTAAAAAATATTTACGACTGTCTAATGGCAAATGTTCTGAACCCTTATGAAACTACCTTCTGTGAGAAAAAAACAATATGAGGTGTCATGTCACTCTAAAATGAGTCATTCATTTGTTGTCTAAAGGTGTGATTTTTATATTTTGATTTCTAGGTAATCCTTTTCATGTCAATTAATAACACAGTTATGATTGACTTTATACTGTCGGTACATCTCTGATAATGTTGTAAGACGTCACTGATCTTCATGAAGTTATAACAATAAAATCAGGAGTAGATGAGAAGTGAACTGGTTGGTGCACAGGTCAGGTGACAGTACAGGCAAGAAGTGTTTGAGACCGGGATTTTGATTCACAAGTTAATGGATTTTCTGTTGCAGCCTCCATGCAGTAACCTCAAAGCAATTTACAAGCGTTAATGAAGTACAAGTCAAGAACACATCTTCTGTGAGAAAACCAGTATATTCCCGCTTATAGGTTTACAAAAACAAGCCATGGAAAGGTAAAAGTCTTTGTGCATTTACCAAAATCACTTTTTTGGGGTTCCTGGTAATCTGAAAAAAATTTCATGGGATTGGAGGTGACCCTTGGGGACATGAAATAGAATCCTTTTCTGTCACAGACAGCCTCACGGTGTAATACATAATTCATTAACTGATCAAGGGTGATCTAAAAACTAGGTGGCCATTATTATTCATTTTGTAAATGTGTTTCAGAACATCACTGCTCTGATGGTTCAACACCTTAATTTCCAAAATGACATTTATTCATATGCAGCTAATACCTCCTTGTTCTTGTGCCAGCACGGTCCATTAGCATTCACTCTTTCATTTACTGCTTTTTAAAGTCATTTTAGGCTTAGATGTCCTCAGATGTTTTGGGGCTAAACCGTCCATTCCATTTTGTCTCCATTTCTGCCAGTCGTCATAGTAATCCCCTTCCACATGTCTTCTTTTCACAAAGGTGCCTTTTTTTTTTTCACAGCTGCATCCTGTCTCAGGTTGCTTCTACTTTTATAGCTAGACTAAACAAGTGACATTAAAGATTCTTCTAATAATCTCTTGGTTTAAGATATCTATGGTTGTTTAACTAAACACATCATTCTATTTGAGGTGAACTGTCCCGTTATAAACACATTAAAGTCAGACAGAGAAAGCTTCATTAATTTCTTGATGCTTTTCACGGTTTTTCACTTATTCTGACACCTGTTTTCCTTTCAGCAACAAAGTTTTTCTAACACAAGAGAAAGCAGGGCAGCAGCAGGGCATGATTCCCACTGTCCCATTGGTGTTAAGAGTGCTCACAGACACTGGTCAACAGTCTTAAGTTCAACAGCTTTAGAGGGCTTCTCTCTGGATCCTTAATTGACAGTTGGATGGAGATGTTCACTTGTCTGTGTTATTGCTCCTTGGGAAATCTAAGCATTTGAAGGTCAACACTGTATCACTGTAGCTTGAGGACTAGTTGAGAAGCAAAGGAAGGAGTAGAAGTTTTGCATCTCAATTTATAGGTATTTAATCTCTCTCTTCCAGAGGAGGTGGAGTTACTGAATGCCTTCTTTGGTTCAGTTTTTATTGCTAAGCCAGCCCTCAGGAATCCCAGATCCTGGAGGCAAAAGAGAAAGTCTGGAGAAAGGAAGACTCCCTTGGTTGAGGAGGATTGGGTTAGAAATCATTTAGGCAAACAAGTCTCAAAGGGAGCTGGCAGATGTTATCGCCAAGCAATTCTCCATCACCTTTGAAAGGTCACATAGAACAGGTGAGGTGCCTGAGAACTGGAGGAAAGCCAGTGTCACTGCAGTCCTCAAAAAGGTCAAGAAGGAGGACCCAGGAAGCTACAGGCCTGCCAGCCTCACCTCCAACCTGGGAAGGTGATGGAACAGTTCATCCTGGATGTCATCTCTAAGCATGTAGAGGAAAAAAGGGGTTGTCGGGGTAGTCAGCATGGTTTCACCAAGGCAAAATCATGCTTGACCAATCTGATCGCCTTCTATGATAGAATGACTGACTAGGCAGGTGAGGGGAGAGCAGTGGATGTTATCTACCTTGACTCAGCAAAGCTTTCATCACTGTCTTCCATAACATCCTCATAGGTAAGCTCAGGAAGTGTGGGTTAGATGAGTGGGCAGTGAGGCTGATTGAGAACTGGCTGAATGGCAGAGCTCAGTGTTGTGATCAGAAGTGCAGAGTCTAGTTGGAAGCCTGTAGTAGCAGTGTTCCCCCAGGGATCAGTACTGGGTATAGTCTTGTTCAACTTACTCATCAATGACCTGGATGAAGGGATGGAGCGCACCCTCAGCAAGTTTGCTGATGATACAAAGCTGGGAGAAGTGGTTGGTGCACCAGAAGTCTGTGATGCCATTCAGCAAGACCTGCACAGGTTGGAGATTTGGGCAGAGAAGAACCTGATGAGTTTCAACAAAGGTAAGTGCAGGGTCATGCACCTGGGGTGGAATAACCCCACGCACTAGTACAGGTTAGGGGCTGACCTGCTGGAAACCAGCTCTGTGGAGAAGGACGTGGGGGTTCTGGTGGGCAAGTTGTCTATAAGCCAGCAGCAATGTGCCCTTGTGGCCAAGAAGGCCAGTGGTAGTCCTAGGCTGCATTAGGAAGATGTGGCCAGCAGGTCAAGGGAGTTTATTTTCCCTCTCTACTCTGCCCTGGTAAGGCCACATCTGGAGTACTGTGTCAGTTCTGGGCTCCCCAGTTCAAGAAAGACAAGGACCTACTGGAGAGGGCCCAGCGGAGGGCTATGAAGATGACCAGGGGACCAGAGCATCTCTCTTATCTCTCTGAGAGAGCTGGGCCTGTTTAGCCTGGAGAAGAGGTGACTGAGAGGGGATCTTATCAATGCGTACAAGCATCTTAAGGGCGGGTGTCAAGAGGATGGGATCAGATGCTTTTCAGTGGTGCCCAGTGACAGAATAAGGGGCAATGGGCACAAACTGAAAGAAGGAAAGTTCCATTTAAATTTGAGGAAAAACTTCTTCACATTGAGGGTGGCAGAGCTCTGGAACAGGCTGCCCAGGGAGGTTGTGGAATCTCCCTCTCTGGAGATATTCAAAGCTCACCTGGACACGATGCTGTACAACCTGCTTTAGGTGAACGTGCTTTAGCAGGGGGGTTGCCCTAGATGATATCCAGAGGTCCCTTCCAACCCCAACCATTCTGTGATTCTGACTTCTGCTCACATGTATTTGTACCATTGTTGGGTTTATTTTAAGATGTATTTGATTAAAAATTTCGAGATCCATGTCTGAAGCATCTAACCCTGCCGTCCATTTCTCAAAACCTAAAGTTACTACAAGGCCATGTTTCTGTGAAAAGTTACCAAATAAATATACTGGACAAAAGTCCAGTATCAAAAATCTGTTGCACAAATTTAGTTGTGGCCTGTTTTGAAGAGGCACCAGTTTTTCTTCCCTTTCATTGTGAGCACATGGATTTGTAAATAATCCACAGTAAGTGGTTTCTAGTTACATAGTGCATAGTTACAAGGTGACATAAAAAAAAGCAGCGCTGTAAAAACCACACAGATTGTTTTATCTGTATATATATATCATCCCACAGGATTGCATACTTTAATGGACTTTATGAGGCACTTGAAATCTACTTAACTTTCACCAAATGTGGGCAGGGTGCTTATCTGTTGAATCAGTAACTTCATGATGGTCCTAACTATTCATGTACTTTGGTGTGCTGGCGCGTTGCCCTGGGTTAATGAGCCCGTATAAGGAACAGCAGCAGTATAGAGCAGCAGATTCACAGTCGTTTGGCTCCTCCCGGTGAGGTTTCGGGGTGAGTGAAGTTTGGTCGGAGCAGAGTTTCCTGCAGGCATCGGGCGCTGATTGGCCTTGCGCTGATAACAGCTAAAAATAGCACGGGTATAAAAGCGCAGCGAGTGGCAGCGCTGCCCTGGCATTCCCTCCTGCCTGCCAGCGAGGGAGGAGACCGTGTTCTCCAAGCCCCTGCAAATATGTGACCAAGGAACATTCTGCTGCTTCATTCCCCTTAACAATTAGCTCCTCAGTAAAGGCACACGCTGGGCTGTGTGACTCATGGGGGAAGTAACCAAGTTCTACTTCAAAGACACAAAAAGACACAAACTGAAGGACAGACTTTCTGAGCAGAGCATGACAGGTGGGCTGGAGGGATGTCTTTGGAAACGTGTCTGCAGAATATCTGTGGGTTTGCGTGCAATATACTCACAGAATTACCTGTATGAGGGGCATACTCCGTAACAGTAGAAATCTGAACACTTGGAAAAACAAACGTGGTTTTGTTTGACAGTGGTTTGACTAAGCCGATATTGAGGAGTTTGGGAGTCCGTTCTTAGCCTTGCCGTTGATCCTGGGGAAATCGGGTCACTTCTTTGCCTTTCTGTTCCCATCCAAGCTCTGCCTGTCCTCAGTTTTAAACTGTAGGCTTTGGGGGAACAGAGACTTCAGTGGTTGACTGCACTGCAAGATAAACCTTTGGGTATCTGAAACACTTTGAATGAATAAAAAAGGGACACAGCTGCATTAAACAGCTCCTCTTTGAAATTCTGGCAAAAGTTACACTGAATTGAAAACAGGGTGTAATTGGGGAAAGCATTAGGAAGTCTTTAAAATGAGTGGCAATATCAGCCCTATCAATATTAAACTATTCCCTCATGTATTTATTCCAGTGGCTCTGAGTCCTCTTTGTTTTTATGAAGTTTTGCACTATGAAATTTGTATGTGTAGGTTCCCTTTCATTTTAGTTATAGTTTTGGTTTGGTGTTGGGGTTTTTTTCTGGTTTATAATAATACACTGCAAGGTTTATAACATCCTGCAAGATTAACATGACCTGGCTAATTTGCCTTCAGTTTTGATCTGACATATTTTATTTTCTGAAAAGGTTAGTTATAACTGCTTAGCCATTTTCCCTTTGATAAGAACATTCAATTACCTTGTACTGTTTTAACTGAGAGATCTCTTGTGGCAAACTAGATAATTGCAGAGCATGATGGTTTAGTAGTTCTGTAGACTGAAGTCATCTTTTTCTGGTCAGGAGACCCAGCATGAGCAGAGGTGGTAGAAACTCCTGCAGTGGCTTCCACCTAATTGAGATACAGAACTGAGAGGAGTCAATGCTTACAGCACACCTAACTTCACCCTTCTGAACTCTTTGCTTTTCCTCTCTGAAAGCCAGTTTTCTGAGCTAACATGTAGCCAAGAGATAACCTCAGGGTCCCTTATTGATGCCATCCTCTGCAGGGGAATTTAGGCTTCTCTCAACATCACGGGATAGCTTTATATATATTTATTAGTTAGTCTGGCATCATTTGCTGCTTGACTAGGAATGGGTAGAAGTTGCTAATAATGAGTAAAGGGCTCCATATCTAAGTAGCACTTTTTGAACTGATGTAGATCTCCCAGGAAAACCCCGTCCATTTTCTACAGAACTATATCATAGTTGTCACCAAGGTCAGAGCAGTGAGACTGCAAAGACGACTGTGGGCATTTTGGTGATCTATGAGGTTGCTTTCAGGCAACTGAGGGCCCACACCTTCCTTAGAAAAGGGATACTTCTGTGAAAATTCTGTGATTTTTGGGAAAATGTGAACATTTTTTTTAAAATCTTTCATTGAGCAGAAAGAAAAAATAAATCTTGCATCTCTCTAGTTAGACTACCCAGTATTCCCAGCTCTGACAGACTTAAACAAGACCATATCACTATTTAGACTGTGCTCAGAGCTGAATTTCACACTAAGATTTGCTTCCAGTCTTAATCTAAGCTTTTCTTCAAGAATTGCCACCACCATCTTTCCCTTAAGGATGTGGGACATGGTCTCTGAAGTCCTAGTAGCCTGTGCATGGTGTTCACTAATGGAAAATCTACTAAAGTGAGAGTGTAGTTGCAGAAGAGGTGTTCACATCTGTGCTCAACTAACAACATTACTCCGATTCATCCTGGTTGTCTGCATTAACTCTGCAGTGAAAAGGGTCCTCCAGCAAAGAAAAACTGAAATGAGATACCGCTAAGTCAACATCAGGTGATTCAAGACGTTGAACTCTTATGTTGAAGAAAGAAGGAAAAAAACCCCAAACAACGCACCATTCATTTAATAACAGCTTGAGGTAATGCACTAAGGAAAGTGAGCTTGTTCATTGGCAAACTTTGTGGAAACCTTATCACAGAAATACCGAAAGGTGAAATGAAAAATGAGTGAGGGCAATTTTCTAAGGAGAATGGAAGACTTCTGCAGTGCACTGTAAGGCTCCAGGTCAGCCACCTGCATAAACCCAGGTGTACGGCACTGCCATTGAGGGGGTGGACCATAACATATTCAGAGGTTAAACTTTGCTGCCATGGAGAGATGTAAAGATGTTGATACCTGCTATTTCACACTAAACAAGAGCGGGTTTATCAGGGAGCCAAAAGCCAGAGGTTCTTTCTTAAGCCAAATAGTACATACACCACAGAGGATCCTCTATCCACTGTGCAGATCCATGCACATAACCTGCTGTGCAGGTTCTTTATGGCTTCATCTGGCACAGCTAAATGTCACTGAGGCCAATGTTTGAACCCATGGGAACTAGTCTGAGTCACAAGTAATTTCAAACTGAGTTGCTAAAGGCTTCATCTTTTAGAAATAAAGTGCCACAGAATATAGAAAGTAATTTCTGCTTTCAGCCAAATTGTTTGCTAAACAACAGAGTGAAACACAAATCTACCCAGCAAAATCAGCAGCAATTGTGTGTTCTTTGGGCCTTATTTACTGTGGGGAATTGAAACCTAGCCTGAGACCCGCATGGATTGTACATGCTATTTTGAACACTGGCTGCAAATAATAATTCATAAATTGGGGCTGGAGTAGTGTGTCATGTGCTGGTCTTGTTTGCATGTTCATGCTTCAAATCCTAATTAATTTAGACTTAATTTATGACAAGAAGCATACAAAGAAATTATCATAATCTAAATAGGAACTTGCACTAAGAACACTTGTAAGACAGGGATATACACTACTTACTCTGTTGCAGACTTGTAAGTAAAATCATGTCATTTTAGTTGTATGAGAGTAGTGAGTCAACAATAACAAGTACATCACACTTACTTGGTGTTGTTTTTCTTCATCATGCTTAACAGTATGGAGGTTTTATTTTGAAAAGCAAGGGCTTTACCTACGTTCCTTGTTTCATCACTGCCCATATAGCCCACAGTTCAGGAAAATCTGTAATGCTCTCCATTGTATCCCCTACAATACCTCTTTCCAGAGCGGTCTCAGCCCTGTTTAGAAGTATCTTTTGTTTTTAATTGAAATGACAGTTTGGGAATGATAGTAAATAAAGGAATAAACTACTGCCCTCTAGAAGCCTCTCTACTGAATGCATCATAAGGATATGATTTTGTACCTCTTAGAAGTGCCACTTCCTTGTGAATGTTTAGCTGTGACTGTCTCAACATGACTGCTGAGATAATTATCCATAATGAAATCCCTCTTCACATGGAACAGCAGTGGGGTTATGTCTTGAGGGTGCTTAATGCTTATTAATGTTACAGCAAAGTTTGATACTGCATCCATGTGAGAACATAGTTATATAGAAAAACTTACTTTGCAAAAATCCTGTGTGAGCTGATTCTAGTCATCTGTCATTCCATTTAACATCCAAGCTTCATCCAGAGACCTTTAGAGCTAAAATATTGCATTTTCATAATAAAGTAAAGGACAGCTGTGGTAGCTCATGGCTATAATGGATTTGTAATATCTGGGGATATAGAGTGGGCTATGCTATGTCAAATTTGCCAGTTAATGGATTGCAGTTTTCTGGCCTAAGTTTTGCTGTCCCATCCCCATCTTGGATCATTCAGTCTGTACACTGGTCATATCAATTGATGTCTTTTGTGGCATGCCTTTGAGTGTGGGACAGTTTATAAGAAAGAACAGAATTGCAGTTCTTCCATCAAACCAACATGTTTTGAGGCACATGTCTCTGGAGTTGAGCGAATTTACCTGCTTACCCAACCTTGGCGTGAGGCTGAGGAGAAGAGCTTTGTACATCCTTGCAATTCTTGTTCATCTAGAGCAGGGAGCATGCAGTCCGAGCCCAAATGTCTGAGATAAATCCCTTTTGATTTTTCTGAAGATGAAACAAGAACTCGATGGTGACATATTGTAATTCAAAATGAAATTGAATTTACTGGACTGGTTCCTTGCATTTGTTAACTTGTGAAATAAGTAGCATGTTGAAGCTACTGGCATGCAATAACTGCAGTTGCACCTTACCAGTAATTCAGTCTGTCCCTGGAAGACATTTTCATAACCTGTTCAAACATGCTGGTTTAGTACCTGGTTGCTGCTTAGTTCTATGTTTTTAGGCAACTGAGCAGTTAAATAATCCTTAGGTAAAATCATAGCCCCAAATACCGTTTACTGCAGCTGTACAGAGACTTATTTTCATCCATGATGGATGAATATTTTCACATTCACAGTGTGAAAAATTTTACTTGTGTCATATACAACTTGTAATACCCTGCTCACAGAACGAGCTGGGTGGCAGCACCAAGGGAGCTCTGTGCCCTGATCCTTCTTGGTAACTTAGCGGTCTGCTGGAGAACTCCGTGATAGAATTACATTCTGGATGCTTGGCCTCTGATTCACCCCCTTAGAACAAATCTTTGCTGGAAGTGGAGCTTGGATCAGGCTCATGAAAACTGATAGCGCCCCAGAGTTCACCTACAATAGAGGTCTTACATGGACATGTGGCGGTTCCTTTTCTGAAGCTGTCCTTTTATTAATGGGATGACATGCTCATATTCCCTTATACATCCATAAACCTCAAACTATAATGACCTGGCTTATGAAGAGTTCATAATTCATTGTCTAATGTTCTTGTACGTAACTCAAAGCCTCTGCTACTTCTTACTTTGGAGAAAATGATAGGCCAAACCAAGCGACCCATTCTTTGTAGTAAAACGAGAGTGTACTAATTATTTATCAGTATCTTCCCCTTAATTTAGCTGAAGAAAGAGACGATTTCCCAACACAAAACAAAGCTATGTAGGCAATAATAGCCATTGTAGTCAAAAAGGTTCCACCCAGATGTAAGTGATAAGTCAGTTTTATGTGACAGCAAAGCAGTAAATGCATGAATAGACTCCTGAAGTAGTACATATATATATCTATTTATATTTCCTCCTACTCACTACCTCCTACAACATTTATCTTAAATCCAGCTATCAGAATTTATTTAAAAGCCCACAGCATTTATATGAGCAAGGACTCATTTTCTTGGTCTCTTCTAGGGTTCTGTAGGGAGATTTCTGAAAATCAGAAGGTTTTTGAGGTGGGATGGGTTATTCTCTCTGTGGACACCTAAAAGCACAGCTGGAATACTAGATGTGCTGTATCCACACTACGGCATCTGTAGCCTCTGAGCACCTCATATCAAGTCCTGGGGAAAGGGATGAATGCAAGGGCATGCCTCAAAGGTGAAAATGGATGGGAAAGGGACCTTCCATGGCCACTGCTGACCAGAGCATCTTTAATTAGGTTGGGTCTGGCCTGTTCCTGCACTAGGTTATATCTGGGTCAGGATGGAAATGGCTTCAGGGCATCTTAGCTCCTTTCTCTGTCTTGCACAATTTCCCTTGTGCTTTGCTGAGCCTCAGCACAATAATCTTTGTCTTGCAAACTGATTATAATATGTGGCTAAACCCAGACAGTAACTGGGAAGGAAGGATTTAAACGTTTTGACACGCTGAGTCTCTACTGAAATTGCTACATCTAGAGTTTAACTTAGAGAAGCGCAAGGCATGCACACCTTCTGAAGTGCGAGAGGACACGTGCATAAAAATCAGGCACTAAAGCTACAGATTTCTTTTACTTAATAATTACAGCAGGATTTGTCTGACCATGGTAATATCTCTATCTAAGCTTGTTACTCTGGGCTGCCTTTATCACCAGTGAAAAAAGTAGGCACTTCTAGGGCACATTCGTTCTTTCTAAAATAGACATCTAAATAGGTCACATGCATCACATCTTATAAGCGCTGATATCTTGAATGCTGATGGTATTTAAACATTTTGGTTTAACATTAGTGCTATTACATCCTTACTGTTCTCATAGCTGGCAGTATTCTCTCTTCCAGAGCTGATATATACTCTCCTGTGATTTGGACTGTTCAAAGCACTTACCTGTATCAAAACAGTGTTTTCAATGAGGCTGAAGCTACAGGTAGTCTCAGTCAAGATGACTCAATTCCCGTTGTTTCCAGAAACCTTCACTAAAGGGAAATTATGTCATCACATGAGGTGCAAATGAAACCAAACAATTTCTCAGCAAAACCAAAATCGTATAATCTATGGTTGATCTTTAAGGTCCTTTCCAACCCAAACCATTCTATGACAGTTGATAATACATTATTTAGGGATGCATTTTAGAAATAGGTTGACTACACTTACATATTTGGCAGACTTTTATAACTGTAATATGTCATTACATCGCAATGGTTCTTTTTGCCACATGTAAGCACACTTAGCCCATGTCCTTGGAAGTTTGCCGGTAGGCCTAAGAATAATTATACAATAAATGTTTGGTAATTAATGTGCCTGCTCCAAAAATTACATGTAAAAATTTGAAATAAAAGGAGTAATAACACTTAATTCTCTTCCAGTTAACCTTCCAGTTATTTGAATGAGTGCTAATTAGATCTAAAAACCATAAGCACACTTCCACAGTAATTATAATGTTGATTATGTTGTAATTACAGTTGCAACAGCATAATGAGATTTACTTGTTAACCATTTCATGGTTGTGCCTCATGGAGTGCACATGAAACAGCTGTGGGAAAATCCTGTGAAGCTTACCCAAATTGCCACAGAGATGTTGGCTGCTACTGCTCTGGACCTGTGTCAAATGCCTAGGGTCACAGGAGGGAGTTAGGGATCATCATGAAAGCACACAGCTAAGAGCATTTTCAGGAAAGGCAACTTTTTGATCATGCCAAAACCATAACCAAAAGGACTCTCTGTCAGAAGGGTAAGGTAGAACTGCTCATGGCTGGCAGTGGCAAACAGCCTGTGAGCTGGAGCTGTGGTGGTCCCCAAGCAGGAGCAGAGGGCAGTGGAGATGGAGTCTCCCCAGCACTGATGGCAATGAGGAGGAGGTCCCACCAACCTCTTTGCCTCTGCCTGCTCTCCCTTCCTGTGCCAGCACTCCCTTCCTCCATGCCTTTGAGCTGTGTCAGGCTTTTCTATGGCATGCCACCTCTGGCTTAGGATTGCTGTGAGGTGACCTCTGAGTCATACAAGGAATTCAGGGTGAAGGAAGGGAGTATAAAGGGAGTATAGATGACAACAGTATGTCAATAGCAGGCTGAGGCCCTTGAAAGTTTTATTCTGTACTCCACCCCAGCGTATCATCATAGAATCATAGAATAGTTAGGATTGAAAAGAACCTTAAGATCCTGGGCTCCTGTCCCCCCCTCTACAGCCAGCACCCTGAGGGATACACTGAGATGTACTTTTGGGACCCAAATATTTTATTTTACCGGGGCCCTGAAGCTCTTCATTCTCCTCTGTAACCCCGTTCCTCTGCTTCTGAACTCCTACAGGAGTGGTGGCACCATGGGTGCTTTTCTCACCTAAGAGAATTCACTTTTGGGTTCTGCACCACTTTGTACCACACGTGGGGTTTTCACCAAGGCAGAGCACCCTCCTGGACCATTGCAACAGCTAATGCACAGGGAGAGGAAATCAGGCTATTTTTTTCCTTACCTTTCTTAGCAGTAGCAGTATTAGGATTTTGAATAGCCAGAAGCAGGACAAACGCCCTTTATAAAAGAAGGCAAAAACATCACTGTTGCTTAAAACAATGAAACCAGCCTGACGCAGAACTTCCCTCTTCCCATCACCGCTGCTCCCAGCTGTAGAATAAGGGAGGGAACAACAGAAACGCTGAAAATGGGGAAGAGCAGAATTATTTGCTCAGAGGCTGATCCTGCTGTAGGTACCAGGAGCTTGTCTCCTCCCCTGTGAGTTAACCCCACCCTCTTTTTTTATGCTCTGGGCTATTTTGGGCAGGCAGTGAGAACTGCAGCTCCGACAGATGAGGATACTGTACCAGAGCACAGCAGCACTTGTTGCTCTGAAGAGCTACACAGCCGTAACAGGGACTGCTGCTCTGCTGCCTGCCGTTTCTTATTTTTTTAATTATTATTATTTATTTATTAGCTGCAAACTTGTTTTCTCCTCTGGTCTTGAGCCTTATCATTACAAATGATGTTTTAAGAGCTTTGTGAGAGCTGTTCGGAAGGGAAAGCCCCCGCTGTGCAGTTGAAACCTCCTTTTGCCACTTGGTAGCGGGAGATCAGCCGGTAGCCTTGGGGTGAAAAATGACAGACTCTGTTGCTGCTAATGGGGAAGGAAAGGATCCTGAAATTGAGCTCTTTGTGAAGGTAAGTTGCACTGTGAACTGGACACTGGTGTGACTCTTGGATCAGCTCAGCTTCTACTGAATAATCAAACTTTAATTCTCTGGTGCTGAGTGGAAGCGGCGCTTTGACAGCCTGTTATCTCTTGCACACACGTTCGTACTGCTTTCTCCTTCATGACATTAGAATTAGGTAATGTTGTGGAGGGAGAGCCAGAGTTACTGTGTTTTGTTGTTATTACTCTCCTCCTGAGTTTGTCCTGTTATTCTTAGCCTGCTGCCTGCAATGTGCTGTGTCCTAACTTTAGGCTTTTTAGTTTAGCCACTAAGAATCCTGACTTCCTTTTCCAGTTCTGGGAGGAAAGCATAAAGAGCTGAGGGGTACCATGACTTGGTACCTTGGCAGAGGCTGTCAGGTCTGAAACACTAATGGATCGTAAACCCAAAAATATTGAGATAAGATGGCAGTATTCTGATTATTTCCTGCAATACTTTTTTGTATATTTGTGTTTTTCTCTAAAAAAAACCCAAACAAATTAAAAAGAAAAATCAGTTTTTACTCTCAGTTTCCTCAGCCTGAAGCTCTTTCTGACTTTTACACAAGAGTAACTGAGAACAGAAACTGATATAATGAAAATATAGAAAAATAAGTACATCTGTCACATGGTAAGATTTCAGAATGTCTCAAATTGGGTATATCTGAGGTCTTGGGCTAATAAAATCTTACCATTAAAATCAGTGGCACAGTTCAAGCACATTACATGTACAATCTTACTAAATAGCAAACTTCATGCAAACTCTGTCCCAGTGAAGAGCTCAGATTTTTTGATGTTCAGAGCATGTTTCAAAGGCTCTATGTACATTGAGGCTGAAATCCACTATGCCCGTATGAAATGCAGGTGTTTGGTCTCTCAGAGCCTAAATCATCCCTGTAAATCAATAAGATTATTATTAATATACAAGAGTGACATCAGACCCTTTGTAAACCGAATATTGAATGATTGGGAAAGCAAATTCCAGCCTCTCCCTTCTGTTGAGGCTACATAATTGCTTTGTACTCCCTGATGGATATTTTGGGCTGTAAGTTGAAATGTCAGCCACATCCATCATATGTATACATGGCCTCTTCACGCATCTTCCAAAACCAGTCGGTTCAGGTGCAGCCTTTCTGACAGAGCCAGCATCAAGGTCTTTTTCCCTAGCAAAGAGATTTTACAAGAATTTCTGGTTCATAAATGCCCAGTAGATCCTTTGTGTGTTAAAATGGACCAGCATGGGTCCATACATCCAGACATTTTGCCTCCTACAAGCTGTTTCTACCAGAGTGAGTTTAATAGAGGTGTTTGTGGGCTTAAAAATAGGTTAGTGGGATTGTTTGCCACTCTGTTATCACAAATGTATTCTGGAATGAAAACCTTTAGCTACTGATCCATTTTAGTGCCCACGCTATTTTATTGAGGCTGATATGGGTGTTTGTGATATATGGTTCTTTGACTGTATCAGCTGTTAAAGTGAAGGTCATTGCTTAGATTCACAGCATGAAGTTCTGGGTCCATAAGGTACTGGAAAAAAATTGCACTGCATTCAAGTGAGCCATGCCATCACCTGAAGATTTATAACCCCAGAAAGAACATTTTTAGTAGTGTGACTTCCTGCATAATGTATGTCACAGAATTGCATAAAGACTCTCACATAAAACTCGGAATTTGCAGAGCTGGAGCAAAGGAATTAATTGGTATCTTCCTGCAGACTTTCCACTTAGGTTGAAAAATTGCAATTGTTGATGTTTTGGAAAGGTGCCATTAATTTAATTTAAAGTCTAAAAAGTTGTGTAATGTAACCAGTGTACAAGTTATACAGCTCAGACGTTGGAAAATAAAAAAGGAGAAGAACATCCAACAAGAGATGAAGAAAATGCTGCAAAATAGGAGCATGTAAGAGAAATAGGATCAGGTGGAACTTTTTCTGGAGCATGACATCTCTCTGCTCGCGTGAGACCCCACCTGCAGTACTGTGTTCAGCTCTGGGGTCCCCAAGACAACAGGGACATGAATCTGTCAGAGCAAGTCCAGAGGAGGCCACAAAGATGCTCAGAGGGCTGGAGCACCTCTGCTATGGAGACAGGCTGATAAACCTGGGCTTGTTCAGCCTGGAGAAGAGAAGGCTCCAGGGAGACCTTAGAGCAGATTGCAGTGACTAAAGAGGGTTTACAAGAAACCTGGAGAGGGGCTTTTGACAAGGGCCTGTAGGGACAGGACAAGGGGGAATGGCTTTAAACTGACAGAGGCGCGATTTAGATTAGATATTGGGAAGAAGTTCTTCCCTGTGAGGGTGCTGAGGCCCTGGCACAGGTTGCCCAGAGAAGCTGTGGCTGCCCCATCCCTGGCAGTGTTCAAGGCCAGGTTGGACACAGGGGCTTGGAGGAACCTGGTCTAGTGGAAGGTGTCCCTGCCCATGACAGGGGGTTGGAACTGAATGAGCTTTAAGCTCCCTTCCAACCCAAACCATTCTGTGATTGTGTGATATTACAAGAAGAGATAAAAAGGAAGGCTGGTCCAGGAGAGAACCTGCAAATGAGAAGACACTCTGGTTTAAAGCTGGAAAGAACTGGAAGGTGACAATTTCTGGATGAGCGGAAGATACTGGGACAAGTGGCAAATCTAAATATGCTGGACCATACTTGAGGTCAGTTCAAACATCAGGAGATGTTTGAGCTAATGAGCATTTCATCACTTGATTTTTGTGGAGCTAATATTTTACTCAAGGAAAAGAGTTCTGTCCTCCATCCTTGAATGAACACACAGCCGGAAAATGCGGAGATCAGTGAGAAAATGTAGGGCAGGAGATGTGGCCTGGAGGAAACTCTATCTTCCACAAACACAAATAAACCAGAAAGGGCTGTTTTTCACCAGCCATAGAGTCTCTAATAAAAGCAGTTTCTGTCTCAGGTTAAAAAAAGAAAGGTGTTACACAATTGCTCTATTTCGCTTTTCTATTTAAACTTAAAGAGACAAGTAGAGAGATGATTGTAAACAGAAGAGCCATGCTGTAACCTAATGCATGTTAGCTATCTCCTGAGCTGTGCAGATAGGCTGGGCACCACCAGGACACAGCTGAGCTGCTCTGGCACAGACAGGTTAAGTGGTTATCACACCTTGTTATCATCCCCATTGATTTTACTCTTTTTCTAACAGTGCCCTAACCGGGATCTGTGAGATCTTTCTGTGAACAAGTGTTTGTTCTTGCCAGAGATGCTTTATTGAGAGTAACCCCCCCAAATCTGGGGCAGGACACAAGCAGACTGATGGTGGGAACGGGCAGAGGTGAGGAGCAGTGAGGTCTGCCAGGGAGATGGTGCCACCTTAATCAGATCTGCAGTTTGTGTGAGCAGGCCTTATGTGAACACCGAAACTCCCCAGCTCCAATTCCCCCTCTAAACTTGTTTGACAAGGAATTGGAAGAGGCTGCCAGAGGAAAAGGCTTGCTGTGCGGTAGAGTGAGACGCTGGCGGCAGCAGCCTTGGGGAGGTGAGCATCGGGAGGTAGCACCGGCTCAGTGCATAACCCAACTTGTTGTAACTCAGGTTGATTTTAATTAGCCTGGTGAAGCAAAATGCTTCTGTATAAATGACACCCTGTTGGACGGTATCTTCAGTTTTTTCTAGCAATCTTGCACCTGTATACTTGAACATAATGACTGAACTGAAATAGTGCTCTTTTTACATGTAATATTTCAGCCTATTAAAATCCATATGGGAGGATCACAGAATGAGTGGGTCAGTCAGAGAGCCTGGCTATCCAGGACACAGCACTCATCCTGCTGATTTAGGGTGCTCCATCAAAAGCCCAGGAGTTGCTGCTGCTGGGAGGGTGTTTCTGCCCTTCTCCTCACCTTTGGACACAATGATCCCAGAAATTATTCCAGGGATGTGCAAGACTTTTATGCATTCTGGGGTTTCTTTTTGTGCATTTTCTGGATTTTTATTAAAATCACCTGCCAAAAGATGATTTTGCACTAACCCTGGTCTGGATTTTGGTGACCTGCTGCAATGTAGCCTGGAAGGAAGATGTAAGTACAAATGTTACTCCTGGCAACAACCTGTAACTCCTGGTTGGTACAAACAATCATTCATTCCCTGCTATTAGGGCTCTTGTGGTTTTAACGTAAGCGTTTCTCTGATAAGAAAACTCATTTCTGTTTCAGAGTTTCAGGGTTATGGAAACAAATAATGACTTTACAAACTGGCAGAGAGAATTTAAGAGGAACCTTTCAGCCTATTGCATTGGGTTTGTGTGGTGAGGTTTTCATAGTGGGAGGGCTACATGGGTGGCTTCTGTGAGAAGCTGCTGGAAGCTCCCCCATGTCTGACAGAGCCAGGATGGACCTGCTGCTGGCCAAGGCTGAGCCCACCAGCAACAGTGGCAGAGCCTCTGGGATAGTGTATTTGGGAAGGGGAGAAGGAGTAATTTGGGGGAAGAGAAGAATGACAGTATGTGAGAGCAGCAGCCCTGCAGACACCAGGGTCAGTGCAGGAGGGCAGGAGGTGTTCCAGGCAGTGGAGCAGAGGTACCCCTGCAGCCCGTGGTGCAGCCCATGGTGAGGCAGGCTGTGTCCCTGCAGCCCATGGAAGTCCATGGTGTAGCAGATCTCCACCTGCAGCCCATGGAAGACCCCCTTGGAGCAGGGGGATGCTTGAAGGTGGCTGTGTCCCTGTGGGCAGCCTGTGCTGGAGCAGGCTCCTGGCAGGACCTGTGGCCCCATGAAGACAGGAGACCACAATGGAGCAGGTTTGCTGCAGGACTGGTGACCATGTGGGGAACTCGCTGGAGCAGCCTGTTCCTGAAGGGCTGTACCCCGTGGTAGGGACCCACACTGGAGCAGTTCATGAAGAACTGCAGCCCACGGGAAGGACTCACGTTGGAGAAGTTCATGGAGGACTGTCTCCTGTGGGAGGGACCTCATGCTGGAGCAGGTAAAGAGCATGAGCAGTCCTCCCCTGAGGAGGAAGAAGCAGCAGAGAGAACATGTTATGAACTGACCGCAATCCCCATTCCCAGTCCCCTGCACTGCTGAGGGGAGGAGGTAGAGAATTCAGGAGTCATGTCGAGCCTGGGAAGAAGAGAGGAGCAGGGAAAAGGTGTTTCTAAGATTTAATTTTATTTCTCATTACCCTGCTCTGATTTGATTGGTAATAAATGAACCAGATTTCTCAAGTCTGTTTTGCCCATGATGGTAACTGTTGAAGGATCTCCCCCTGTCCTTATCTCAACCCATGAGCCTTTCACAGTATATTCTCTCCCCTGTCCAGCTGAGGAGGGCAGTGATAGAGTAGCTTTGGTGGGCACCTGATGTCAAGCCAAGGGTCAACTCGCCACACCCATTATAATAATACATTTCTGTAATTTATTTGCTTCATAGATGGCCCTTGAGAAGAGCAGAAATCAGAATTGGATCTGGAAAGTACAAACTGAATTTGTCTCTTGGGAAATCTGGGTATTTCATTGGGTTTTATGAACTCCGCTTTTGGCTTCCATACAAAACCATTCCTACATTCAGCGAAACTTTCTAGGTAAAGAGGAAATACTAAAGGGAGAAACGCACAAGGAAGAATAGTGATACTGAAACATCTGGTTCAACCTGTCTGGTGCTCAAAAACCAACAATAACATTTTTTTGGATCCTTGGTCATGAGGTTGGCCAAACCTTTCATGCTTTAAGAGGATCATTGCCACCTTATAGCGTACAGTGGGTCAGCCTCTGGCACTTCTCAGCAGTCACCCTGGACGTGGTGTGAGCACAGGGGTTATTATCAACCTTGCATTTCTCATCTGTTCAGAGCTGTCGAGCAGGGGTGGGCACCACGGTTCATGTCTCTTACTTTGGTGAGGAAATAGGATCAGCAGACTAAGTCTCCTCTTCTAGTGTACTGGCCTTGTGCATTGGTCCTGAGGTTACCAAATTTACAAGGTTTAATGGTAATACAGAGGAAAATAGTTTTACTGGGTTTGTTTAAACATCTATAAATGTGTTTCATAAGCTCCATTCAGGGGGCTCAGGTGTTTCAGTGTAATGCTGGCTCAGTTTCTATCTTGCTTAGGTCATTTCAAATCATGAGTGACTGGGTTGAGGCCCATAGAGGCTTTATATATATATATCTATAATGAGCATAAAAAGAGAGTCAGGCTTCCTAAAATTGAATCACAAATTAATAGCAATTCAAAATAATAGCTCCACTACAGACACAGTTAAATCAGGGAAATGCTCCCTGGGCTGACATTTGCTTCTCTGGTCTTTCTATTGAGCATTTTCAATAAAATAATTAGGAGAATAATCAAGAGAAAAACATCCATCTTGGTAATATCTAATTTTGCTTTAATCTTATATAATTAAAATATTTCAATAAATTAACAAATAGCTGCCTAGTGAATGTTTTAAAATCTCAAATTGCTCATTTTAACTTGTGGTAAGGAAAAACAATACTTTAAAGAAGCTTTAGCCTGAATTATACAGCACAGAGTCTGTATGTCTGTGTCTGTTTTCTCTCTGAGTGTTTGCAGATTTTGTTTTGCATCGAGAGAAGTGCCTCATTGATGGGAATATTAGAGGTGGGCAGTGAACAGTTTGAGCAGGCCAGATGTATAAAAGGACTTGGCAGGGGTATATTCACTATGCCTGCCACCTTGAGCCTAGTTTGGAAGACTTTTAGGATTGCTTGGGAAACTGGATCTCAAATTAAGAAGGGATTTTCAACTGTCTCCTAAATTTATGATCTACTCATTAGTTTATGTTTAAAGGTGAATGACAGCCTTACCTGCCACCATTTGGTTTTGTTCCCTATATAGATGTCTGTGATTACCTGCTTTTTTGTTGAGCTTGATAGCATCAGTATCGGTGTGAAATGTGATCAAAACATGTGATTAAAATAAAACACATTCAAATGCTTTGTTGAGCATTCAAAACTTTATTTCTTTAAATGCCTTTAAAATTAGATACATGATTCAAATGGATAAGATTTCAGAAAAGTCCAGGATGAGTTACATCTCATAGCCATAGAAGCCAGTCAAGTTTGTAGTGCTGAGTTCAGAGGCAGCAGAGTTAGGCCAGCTTAACTGTATTTGAGATCTTGTTTAAACACCACCTAGTACCTCCTTCCTCTGTTACAGCTTTTCTGAGCCTCATAGTCAAACCAGGTAAATACAGTGGTTTAATTCTACCATGAAAAACTGGCGATATTTGTAATTCTTATTGCTTCTACTTAGAAATCAGCACCAGTATGCTTTTGGTGCTCTATGTTTAGCTGCATATTGCTCTTTTTCCATCTCCGGCAGCACATATCTCATCAGGCTCACAGGTTGTTGTGTCATGGCTCAGTGATGACAGTAAAGCTTCAGTAAGTGTCCCCAGGAAACTGTTATTGGCAATATATGGCTCTGCTGTGGCTATTCCCGAACAGCAAATGTCACGGAGATCATTTGACATAACATCCCAAAAATACACAGGGATCCTTTCCAAAAGAGCCAGTAGGAAGTACATCTGCCTGTGCTCCAGAGTGTAATGTTAGGATCAGTTCACCTGGCTATGTCAAATATATCTTGATGGAAGACTGTGTAAGGGTTGTTTCAGAGAACATATTGATCATTACAGCAACAATATTACTTAGTTCTTGTATGACCCATAATTCTTCAAAATCTGGCAGATACCAGCAGAACAATCCCAACGATGCTGCAGAGGCAACACCAACATTAGCATTTCCATTTTGCAGGTAGAAGATTTTTCAAATTGCTCGTTTTAACAGTCAGACGGATGTGATAGGCCTGTGAGTCTGAGTGCCAGTTTTGTACATGAATAACAGAAGCATTCAATTATCTTTTTAATTCAGCAAAGGCTGACTCAAAGTCATAGGGACAATCAGTTGGAATAAGGAATGGTTTGGGTTTGTGCTGGATTCATACTTGTTCTCGTATTCAAATCTATAAATCTTACATGAACTAGGAAATCAGAGCAGATACCAGAGGTGCTATAGTAAATACTTTGAAAATAGCTCAAAGTGATTTGTTTGACACAGTAAAATTTAACATGGACAAAGTCCAAAATAGTTCCTTATTCCCTTTCCTTCCTTGGCCTCCCCATTTGTTTGCATTTGTGTATTGCTGACACATGGTAAAGCTCATCTAAATGCAAAACCAGTGATATATATTTACATCTGGAGCTATGAGTTAAAAAAATCTGAGATTTTTGTGGGCCTGATGAGTTTAATCAGCATCATGTTCTCCTGGCATGATTTTTTTATATTAGACTTAAGCATTGGAAATTATTACAGTACAACAAAAGTAATTCAAAATGTATTCAGATCCAAAGCCAGGAATTTTATCTAATAATACCCAAGGGTAGAACTTTCTGTACCTGACTGCGTTTACAGCATGTTATTGCTGGTTGCTACACAACCTGATTGCAAGTTCACACGTAAATGTAGAATGAGGTCCACAGGATGTTTTCTGTGACTCTTAAATGATTCTTTGAAAATTAGTATTATTCTCTTCCTCTCAATCACAGTTTCAAAACTTATCTTTTAGAGTGTTTATGATTTTCCTTTTTTATATGTATCCTTTTTAATGGTGGTGTTCACTGGCTGAAGTGGATCTTCCATGATATTACACAGATTCCTCTTTGATTCAGTGACTGGTGCACCACAGAAATTGCATGGCTACAGCTAATGAGAGATGTGCTCAGAAAAGAAACTGGGACATGCAGCACCTGAGCTACAGTGCTATAAAGCACCATAGCATTTTTGCTACGTTTTGCCATCTTAAAATTGCCTCAGTGTTGTCGAAATTCCAGTCAACATTTTTTGGATTTTCCAAAATCAGTGTTTCAATACTTTATTTTAATACAAAGCTACAGCAACAGGTCCCACCATTAAAAACTCTGTTTTTAATTACTTTTACTCCAGCTCTAATCAAACTATGTGAAAGTCCTGCCATACAAATTTTGCAGTGTGTTAAGCTCCGTAATATTAGTAGGTTTCTACCTACATTCTTGCAAGACTTTTATTTACTTTTTTGCTTTTCTGCCTCCTTCAGCAAGCCAAGGCAAGTTATTCAGCCTCTCCTTGATAAAATGCTGATAACTAGTCCTTCTCCAGCAGATGTGGACACTTTGTGGGAGCAGGGAACATTCTTCACCCTTATCCCAGTACAGCATACTGAACACCACTTAAAATAGAAGAGGAATATATGATGGGCTCAGGTCTCTAATGTAGAAATGTCTCCTTGCAAAATATATTGAAAATCTCAATTTCCTGGACATAAAATAAATCAAACCAGAGGAAATGGGATACTTGCTCTCAAGTAGAGGCCATTGGGTGCTTTATTTAGTGTCTGGACATGAGCTAGCTCTACTGCAGAGTTTGTGGAGCTGTGCTAGCACCACACTGTACCCAGACAAGTAGTGGTGTGGTGGGAAGATCAATTTTAGCTGCCTTCGCGGGAGCTGAGCCAATCCTCCTTTCTGCTGGCACCCTGTCCACTCTTCCCTACTCTCCTTTTCCCTTCTTAGGGTCTTGTATCTTCTGGAGTACCTTATTCTGCAACTTCTCTGGATTTTTTTCTGCTTGTTCTCACATGCATTTGGGCTCATACCAGTGAGTTTATACCAGTGTCTTAATCCCCATGATTTCCGTATTCATCCCCAGAGAACCCTGGTTCAAGTTCCGCGTGAGAGGTATTGTATATCTGGAGCATGGCTAATCCAATTTTTTTCCCATGCACCTGATTGCCATAATACCTTGAAATAGCTCCTTTATACGTATTACTGGTGACTCTACATAAAATTGAGATAAAGCACTAATTGAAATGTATTTCAGGAGGGTTGCATTGTAATAACCAATTAATACCTCAGTAGGACAGGAGTCAAACCTATCCCTGATATAGGGACTTTGGCATAAATGACATTATATTAAGGATGAAGCTGCTCAGATAGTGATAATTTGTTCTTCTCAATCCTCATTCTTGATACTCATTAATTTTGTGTGTGGAGCAGAAGACGGAAGCCCGTGGCATTCACCTGTATGTGCTTGATTTCATGTAACAAGTATTTCAAAGCCTAACATTCAAGGCCAAAGCTTACTTTCATTTGCTTTAGTCTGACTTAATGGTGCACTAGCTGACCATCCTGGTCCTATGCTCCATCCTTTAGGCACAGCTCTTGTGTCTTCTTTTTTTTAACTTAGCACTCAGCAGGACTGATTCAGTGTTCCTGTGCCACACCTGCCTAGTAATTCACACTAAATACTCTCATAATAAATACACAAATTATACTAGTCACAACTATGCTTTCTTATTTTTTGTTTCCTTTGCTATTAGTAGGGAGGGTCAAGGTTTAGATTATCTTTCGCTGGCTATTTTAAATGCACTTGGGGCTAATGTGTGTTGTAATACTGGAAAATATGTAAAGAAGAATAATTTTAAGGCTTAAAAGATCCTTAAAGCAGTCTTTCTCATTGAAGTAAAAGACCAAATGGCACTTGAGTGCAATATTTAATGTATCTGTAGGGAACTTTCTAATATAGTGATAACAAGTATAACAAGACATACTAATAGTTGGTTAAGGTGAGATAGAGTCAACTTAGACATAAGCGTGATAGTAATCGTAAAGGTGATTAACCATTGGAATGAACCATCAAAGAAGTCATGCCCTTTCTTCTTCTGGTTCAGATCAAGACTAGATACGCTGCAATGGAACATACATAGCTAAAGTCAATGAAGGAAAAACAAGCCATAAAATCTACAAACCAGGAAGGCGTTGCAATAGAGGATATCTTGTCAAACCAGAACAGAGCTTGGTTTAAGCACAGAAGAAATCTTTGATTTCCATGTCTCTGAAAGATAGCACAAATTTGGTGGAAGCCAGTCTGATAGAAATAATGTTCAGAGGCTGCTTGCATGCCTTTCTTACAATATCTCTTGGTGTCCTGGGTGTGATGATGGGATATGATTAGTTCAGGTAGTAGTTAAATATGTGATTGTTTATCTTTGTCTGGATATGCAAGGGCCAGACACTGGAAAGGCCTCCAAAGGCTGAGGAGCTGCCGGCTTGGCTAGGGCTCTGAATGCTCTGTCATTACAGGTCAGACCATGAGGCTGAGATGAAGGAAGAGCTAGACAGGGACATAGGAGAGCTGAATTCCCTTTGTCATTGCCTAAGTAATGCCACATCCGTGTGCCTCAGCTTAATTTCTTATGAAAAATTTTCACCAACATCCATTTTGATATCTGTGTAGCCAGGTAGCTTCTCCAGCTAAATTGCATTCCTTCTTGTTTCTTTACATAGAGGAATGACTACAAAAGCTACTCAAGCATTGTGGTTTAGCTCCTCAAAAATACTCAATTAATCCTCAGGTCAGGCAGGTGCTTCTTTAGATCAATTGCTAAGCTTATCCTCGCCGTAACATTTTAACAGCTAAATAAACATCCTCAACCTTGCCACCCGCTGCACATAGCTATTGTTGTTTTGGGTGCTGGTGTGTGTCTGTACCTGTGTATTGTCCAAAACTAGTGGAAATCAGAGAAACCAGCCCCCATGGATCACCACTATTGTTTCTGGTGTTTTTCTAGATTGTGATTCAATTTGTGTGGGTCAACAGGCACGTTGTGTTACTGCTTTCCTTTTGCTTTTAGCTGCTGAATGGGCAGCTTCAAACAGATACGAATGCATATCATGGGAGGAAATGATTTTCTTTCACTGTCCTGTGTTTTGTGATGAGCCATTGCTGCTGATGCAGTGTGCAACTGGAGACCTGTCTCAGTCATTTATTTTATTTATAGCATTTTTAAAAAAGCTTTTCCTGGATGATGAGGGGTTGAATCATGGAATATTCTTGCAGGTTACAGCTGCCTCAGAGTAGCAGTTCTAGTTGGTTTTCTGTCCCCAGTTCTTTTAAACGTTCACGACATGCCAAGAGGCCCTGGTGCTCCAAATCCCATTCTTATTAAGCCTTTTTTTCAGACTTCCACTGGCATTTGGATGGTGTTATTTTACATTTCCTCTCTGACTGTTGACTTGCCCATGCAGTTTGACAAGGAGCAGTATTTTTGCCTGGATTTACTGAGTTGTCCTTTCTTGTATTGAGGTGCTCTAACTTCAGATTTTTGGTTTTGTTTTCTTCTTGAAGTCAATATATCTGAGTCCCCCCATTAAGCTCTAGATCCAGTTTTACAGCTGGATCTTGTTTGAGGTTCAGAAATGATCTTTTGCTTCCTCTGTATTAAATACTCACCCTACTCCAAGACAGAGTTACAAGGATCTCCGCAGAGTGCATAAATGTAATCTTTTGGGGTTTAGTTTATCTCTAAGTAGATATTTCCTTATACACCCCCTAAGTCTTACTTCACAGCATTTAGCCTGTAATAAAGGCAGATGAACATGCATGCAGAAAGACTTGTTTCAGATTGGGAGGTATCTATCTGCCCATCCTGGTATGCTGAAACCAGCAGGCCTATGATGTATGTGTATAGGAACACCTCACCCTCTTATTGGGCTGAGCATAATCTCTGCCTGATGGCCTGATGGTCTGATGTTTACCTTAAAAGAGATGATTCTACAAGAATAATACTAATGATAAGTTTAAAAAGTGCTGATTGTGCACAGCCACTCAGCTTTAACCTTGGAGAGCCTGGGAAGTGTGTGACCAGGAAGGGAACTTAAAGGAAGCACAGCCCCACTCCCTTGACAAAGAGAGAAACCTTGAAACATTGATTTTCTTTTCCAGGGAAAGGAAATGCTTCCTTCCCTCGACCTTCACTACTGTTCCCAGCCCTGTCTGCACATGTGGCAGCACCTTGCTGCAGTGGCCATGGGCAAGAAGGGCTTTTCATGGTTAATGCCTGGACATCTCTTCCACTCTGGGCACTGAGAATTATTTTCAAAAATATTTTGTAAGTTATTTAAATATTTCATTTGTTTTAAATTATTTATTTAAATATTTATTTAACATTTGTGTAAAGCCATATCCAGGATCTGTGAGTGAGTGGAGTTAGTAGTCATCACATTGTGCCATGTTGTCAAAAAGAGGGGTTTTGTACTGACTGATGCTTAGCTCTTCATTGGAAGTGTGAATTTATAGGATTTCTGTGTATTTGTTATTCTTCAAGAACCACCTGTGCACTTGGCATTTCACAATAATAGGAAAAACCTCAATTTCAGAGAGAATTGTAAGTGAGCATGAAAACAATACCTAATTCTTCAGAGCTTATCCAGGTACTTGAGTGAATTTGGCCTAGCTGTACACAAATGTTCATAAAATGTTCAGATATTCTCTTACCAAATGCTAGTTTCTCAATTGCTTCATTAACCTGGAGGTATCGATAAGCTTTCCTTGATGGGTGCTCAGCAGATGGAGTTCAAGTGGCATTCTGCAGATTGCAGTTGCGCAGGCTAACAGCTCTGTGACAGTCTGAAAATGGAAACTGCTGCCTTCTCTGTGCAGGAGCACAGGATGAAACAAAATTCTGCCAGAGAAACTTCTTAAATGAAGCAGGGTGAGAATTAGCCCTTCTCTAGATATGATGGTTAGGCCTAACGACCTGTCTAAGAGCACCAGAAGGTGGTAAGGTGTGAATTATAATTGATTAACCATGCCGGGAAATAGATCGACCATGCCCTTTAACAGATTGCACAACAAACTGTAAATAAAAAATAAACCTGTAAATATAAAATAGTTCATATAAAATATAAATCTGTAAATATAAAATGTATAGAAATGGTGATGAAGATTGGAAAGATTTTAGATTGGTAGCATAAAATCTCTTTCTAATCCATCCAGAATAACATCTAGGTCTGAAGCACGAGCATGGCATAGGAAGTACAATGTGTTCTTACCACAGCACAAAATCCAGGCCCCATAAGCCCAAATCTGAGTATTCAGATTAAACTGTAGCAACAGATTTTAGTGACCATTAAGTGGATGTTTTCCTGTAAAACAACCATAGGACCAAGAAGGTCGATTTTGTTAAGGCTGGGAGAGGAAAAGCTGTGAGAAAGGATCTGTTTCTAAGAGTGCCAGTGATTAGTGTTGCAGATCATGAAAGGATTGTGAAGCCAGAGGATAGCAGAATAAAGATTTGACTTAGGTTAGATTAGACATTAGGAAGAAGCTCTTCCCTGTGAGGGTGGTGAGACACTGGCACAGGTTGCCCAGAGAAGCTGTGGCTGCCCCATCCCTGGCCGTGTTCAAGAACAGGGTGGACACAGGGGCTTGGAGCAACATGGTCTAGGGTAAGTTGTCCCTGCCCATGGCAGGGGTTTGGAACTAGATGAGCTTTAAGTTCCCTTCCAACCTATGATTCTACAATTGTATGACTTACAGATTTTGGTTGGAGACTGTCTTCAGAGGAGGAAAAGGTGGCATCTTCTTATATGAACACAATAATAAATGGGTGAAGGTATTTACAGAGCATGATCCCTGCTTCACATTCCATTTCTACCATATCAAGTGGGATTTGTTTAATTTTAATAATGCAGCTGGGTGACTATGTCAGAGAAATAGAGTGGGCAGTCAGGGGGAGGGACAGGAGATTTCAGTGTTGCCATCATTGACGTGGTCAGCAAAGCCAGTGAACAGAGTGTGTGGCTGAGAGATGAGGGGCAGAAAGTTAAGAAAATGATTTTATTTTTGAAGGGTGTAGAGAATGAGCAAGAAAGATTTGTGGAGAAGGTCAGTGATTGCTTCTGAGACAGGTATGATAGGAAAGAACAGGATGGAGAAGAGTTTTGCTGTATGACTATGCTGGGTTCACTGCTGGTCTTCTTGGAGAGTGGTCCACTTGAAGCATGAGGGACCTGTGTGAGAGAGGCACTCAGGAGTGATAAGAAGAAAACAAAAAGATGATACTGGGAATAGACATCATGGTTAAGGATCCCAAGAACAAAAGGACAGTAAGAGGTGAAGAGATGCTAGGAAAATTGCAATGGCATAATGAAGTAAGATTTTGTATAAAGGGACAAGAAGTAAGATTTATGTTTATAAATAGCATTGAATTAAACTTAATTAAGCTTTTTCTGCTGATAATAGGATAAATGAAATTAAAGGAAATTCATTCTAAGCATCAAGTTAAAATATGTTTTGAGAAAATTGTGAAAATTGTTTCCTGTTGGAAGTTCATACAGCAGCATCACTGGAGCACTCCAAACTGACCCAAGCAGTATAGACACAGAGATTTCAGAAATCATTGTGCACTTGCACAGTGAGTAGACAAGAACTGTGATCCTAACTCCACTTGCTGATGCAATGATTTTAATATTTACATTTATCATGCATTAGTTTCAGAAGTCTGTACCTTAAAATACTTATGAATTGTATTTCTACCTGTATACACACTTATTCAGAATTTCTCAGTAGCTTTTGTTGTGTTTGGGTTTTTTTTCTTAAGCATTTGATATTAAAAATGCAACCTGTTTTGCTTTTAGATGAGTCACAAGGAATGCTTGCTTGCTGTGTTTATGTCTCAGATTCTTGTTTTCATTGCAGGTATTTACATTTACAAACTCAGAACTGGCTGGCTGTTTCTTGTTTAAGAAAGTATTCAGAGAGATTCACATTCCCTTCCTTTGTAAATGGCTATTAGAAAAAACTACCCCTTTAATGCCTAAATTTGACTCTATGTCTGTGTAAATGACCAGACAAACAAATACAGCAGTTTTGGCAAATAAGAAAATATTAAAGGTGAAAAAATATCACCTGATCAGTAAACTCTGTAATAATCTCTCTGTGAGTGTATGGGAACTATAAAAATCATTTATATTGCATTTGTATTCTTATGGCAGTCCGTAAGTTTGGTCCAACTGCTGGTAGCATTGTATTGATAAATAATGAGCTTACTGAAGGTATTGTGGGTTGCTTTGGGAAGCCGTACCGAGATGTAAATATCAACCCAAAGGCTAGCCTGAGCCTGCATTGTGCTGCTCCTTTGCAATGCAACTTGATCTGCTTTCACTGGAAGTCGTAAACACTCATTGGGGCGACACTGCTCTCATACCCTCTCCAGCGCTGTGAACTTTGGAGAGGCAAAAGGACACAGAGAGAACAAGTCCTGCGCAGTGCAGGATAGTGCCTGGGAGATACTGATTGCTCTTTCATCCCTTTTAAAGTCACCTACGAACAGTACTTTTATGATGTTAATTAAGATACAAAACGAGACCACTGAAGGCAGATTATGGCCTGCGGTGGGGTCAGCTGATGTGTTGATGAGACCCTGCCATTCAGACCTTTATTTGCAGTGCCTGCAAGTGGCTCTTTCTTCTAATAGTGCAAATAAAGTCATGGAATTTCAATAAATAATTCAGCTCGGATCTGATTTCAGGTTCAGCATTAACTTTCAGCACCTGGCTGCTGTTATTATTTGTTAGTCTGATATGCTGCTTAGAGGTATGGAAATTTGGCTGCAATCTATCAACATTTGCAGAATATACTACATGACCAGATTACTGTCCCTGGCTCAGAGATTTTTAAGAGACATTTAAGTTCCAGATGCGTACAGATTTAATTATTACAAGAAAACCTGAAAGCAGGATTCTGGTAATGAGAACTGGAGCTCCACGTAGAGCTTGCTTTGGAGAAATGACTCCTTTATTTGCACCTGATCTCAACTAGGAACAGGAATAATTTGACTATAATTTGCATTGCCTGTGATACCTTTTGACAATGATCTATCTCTCGTTTTATTTTCTGCAGCTTTCCTGGGGGAATGATTTTTTATATATCTAATCAGCTCTCAGGATATAGAATCATCAATATTTGAAACAGTTATAATTGATGCTTTGTGAATAGCTAAACCGGATTAATTCCTACATTCTGTCTCCAGAGCCCATAAAATGACTCATGGTTTTAGCCACTTACTTGAAAGAATCTAGTGAATCTGAAGTGTGACTCTGCTGTTACTAAAGTCAATGGAATATTTGTCATTAGTGGGAATATTTTGCATGAATATTGATTGTTATGGAATTAGATCAAGTGTAGAAGGGTATAATCCAGTAAGAGGTGCAGCACCAAAAGGCCAAAAACAGAATCTGAAGTTAGAGTCATAAGTTTCCAAAATGTAGGCACTGCATTCTGTATATGCAGAGCATGAACAGCCATCCAGTATGAATATATTTCAGGATAAGTTTATTTGCCTTTAAAAAGGATTTGTGGCTTTCTTGCTCAAAGTGCTTACCTCTTCCTATGAGGTACACCGTTGTATCCAATATAACCAAGGAGTGGCTGATTGAGCGTCTCTATTGACTTTTACTAAAATTGTGACCATTTTCTGAGTACTGCTGTGGATTCCCCAAATTCTGTGACTAAGGCTCCTTGCAGCACTTAAACCAACATATAGAAATGCAACTTATGGATAAAAAAAACCAACCCCCAAACCAAAACATATAGAAGTGGTGGGGCAAGTTGTCTACCTTAGCAAAATCCTACAAATGTGATTGTGGCCGACTTCCATGGGAGAACTTCACCCTGCAATGCAAACACACACCGCTAGAGGGGATTTTACTACCACTCTAGCATACGTCTACTCTGAAAAAGCTAAAACATATGTTCTAGTTCAACCACAAGATGTTGGCTCCAGGCTGAGTGAATTCTGTGCTTGTATTATGCAAAAGGTCAGGAAAGATTATTATAATTGTCCCGTCTGGCCATTAAACCTAGGAGTGAAATTCTGGCCCCATCGAAGTCACGGACAAAATTCCCACTGACTGCATTGGGGACAGACTTCATTCTGTGCAGATCAGAGGAAAGCAAAGGTCTGTGCCATCAAGCATATAGCACTGACAGCAAGGACAACTTTGTTGTCAGTCACTAATATACACTGTTAGAAAGGTATAAGATGTAAGAAGAAGGGATTTTTAAAGCATCTTATGCATCTTCTCTGCAACAGGATGCAATAAATTGAGACCAGTTTTAGCAGCTGTATTTTCTTTTGAGTTCTGCAAAGCCTCCGCTAATGCAGATTACACAACCTCCTTAGAAATCTTGCTTTGTGTTTTGTTAGTCCTATAATTACACTGGATTTTTTTTCCCCCTAAAGATTTATTGTTGCAAATTAAGCAAAATACTTAATCCTATCCTTCGTGGACATGAACAACAATGGATCATCATCCTCTTTGTAAAATAGTCTTATATATGCTTAAAGACTGTTATGAAGTGGTAGAACATTGCATGTACATCGCACTAAGTTGTTGCAGTTGTTTGTGATTTATGTAAAACCTCCTTTGGAGCCTCCTCCTTTGTAAAACCTCACCAGCTTTCCTCACCCTGCATCTGTACACTAGATTTTATTCTTCTTACATCTTACACCTTGAGGTTTACATTCCTAAATTCCATTTAAGTAATTTCACATATTTTGTTCAAATTCCTTAGCATCACTCTGGAGTCTGCTCCTCTCCTGGGAAATAACAGTAACATCTCTATGTTTGTTGCTGTCAGGAAATTTAAGGTTCTGTCTATTCCTTCCTCCATTTTGCTAATGGAAACATTAAATATGACTCATGTTGCTGCAGACCTTTATGGTACCTCTATTTGTTATGTGTTTCTAGACTAACAGCAAACTCGATTATTACTAGTCCAGAAGTATTTTTTCAATCACTTATATAAGCATTTTGCAGAGATTTCATGCTATTTCCCTGTTTTGCTTATGAAAATACGGTCTGGAATCTCTGTCAGAAACCTTATGGAAGTCAGCTTCTAGATAACTGCTGCTTCCTTCCTACTCACTGTGCTGGGTACCCTGCCAGAGAACAAAATTTGCTTGGTTTAGAACCATTTGCTACTGAAAGTCCATATTGTCTTTCTTTATCAATTTTATATTTCCCCATGCACTTTTGAGCTTACTGTTTAATCATTTGTCCAGTACCTTTTATATGTTAAGCTTGTATACCTGTCATTTCTTGAGATCTTTTCTTGTTCCTGTGGTACCTCACAATATTTTATTGATGGGTCCCCCATAAGCAAAGCTTTTAAAAGCTGTTCTCTGTGGTTACATCCAGTGGCTAATGTGGGTGCACAGAATCCTGTGCCATGATACTGGTGAGTGATGGGAGCACAACTGTTTTATGAGGTTGGGAAAGGCTCAGGAAGAAGTGTAAAGGATGATTGCTATTTGTCCATCAAGCCAAGACAGATACATATATATTTCCAGTCCACTATGTCCAGAAGCCCATGAACTTTGTGCATAATCTGCTAACAAGAGCTGTGATGAGAATGGCAATTTTGGGTTTTGAAGAATTTCAAGGTTTTGCTCTAAGTCTAAACCCCACATTTTGAAACCTTCACAGCGTTATTGAAGAGAAGCTGAGGTTTTTCTGTGAGGAGCGAAGCTGAAATAGGGTCAGTAATTTTGACAGGAAATTTTGTCTGGTGGGTGGGCCATGGGGCAGCCAGGAGCCCTGGCTGAGCTGCACGATGGGGTTGGGACCCTGTGCTCTTCCAGCTTTGCATGGACCCAGCACATTGCCCATGCTACAGCTGGACTGCAGGGGGGAGCCACAGACCAGGACTCTAGGCATATTTCCAAGGTGGGATGGTCAAAGCTATTGCCCATCTCCACCAGGTTACTTGACAAACTCCAAGTGTGCTCCTCAAAAGAATATTCTTCCAGTGGAAGAATCTTAACTTTTTGTCTAGTTGCTCAAGAAGCTTACAGTCAGTGATACTCTCAAAGCAGATCTAGAAAATTCTTACTAAGACTTTTAAAAACAGCCATTCCTTCTGGGTGGCTCATGGCCTGATTTTCCAAGTGTAGAGACTTGATACTTGTGAGAACTTAGCTGCCTTCGAATTGTCTCAAAGGATCTAAAACTGCTAGCCACTTTGAAAATGTCAGCCTCCATTTACCACCCATCCTTTAGGCAGTATTTTGCTGACATTGAGAGAATATAAATTAAAGACATGCCATATGTAGTTTGTCTCTACAGTACTGCTGATCTTACTTAATGACTTTCACTCTTCTGGGGGCTTTTCCCTTACACATTACCACGTGAAAGTCAGACTTGGTATACAGAAATTCCTCACCAGCAGGGCATGCTGGAACATGGTCTCCTGGATAAAAACCACATTTTTGTGCCAGCCTTAATTCATATAGATAGAGATGATGATATAGATGATGATATAGATATAGCTATATAGATGTAGATATAGATATAGATGATATAGATACTTTTTGGTGTAGGAAGTTTCTTTATAGTTCCTACTTCCTTTTATTTTCTGCTATCAATTTCTCATTACGTTGAACACACACAATGATAAATAAGGGATCTGCAACAAAATAATTTCTTGGTCTAGGATGTCAGACCAATCTGTGCTTTTCTACTCTGTTGGTGTTTGTCAAGTCATGCGCCTTTGGTTCTTTAAAGAAACCAGAAGAGGTGATGGAATAGCATGAATGATTTTCACTTGATGAGATTATTTACCTGTGTCTAGTCTGTAGTTTTCTAAATCCAAACTGAACATGACTGATCGGAGTTCACAGGTGTCACAAAGTTTATTTCAAAGCAAAACATGCTGAACATGTGCAGTAGCCAATGGCTCTAACAAAGCCCTTGAGGAAAACGAAGACTCATTTGTACAGGTTGATCACTGTGTATGTAGCTACTCTGCTACCAGGAGCTCAGCTGAGGAATCTGCTCTGCACCAGGCCTATGGACCATCTTTAGTCAATGGATCTTTAACTGTGAGCATCCTAATCCATCACGAAAGGATGCCTAGGAAGAAGCTGACCTTTATGGACTGATCGCTTCCTGCCCACGCTGCCATTCGTGTGAATATAAAAAATTGGAAAATAATGATTTTCCCAAATCTGAAGAAAATACTTGTCATGTCTTAACTACTGATTCCCATTGGGTCTCCAACCTGCAATTCCATCTCCTGGAAATCCTGAATGTCTCAAGAGACATCTGTCACGCAACACATCTCTCCCAAAACTGCATAGATCTGAAAAGTACCATGACAGCTTCTCTGAGATCCTCTACTGCACTGATGTGATGCTCAGCCAGTTTGAACCTGGGGTAACAAGACAGCTCCCTTCAAATTGGCCGGCAGTGCAGACCATGTTAAGCTTATGTGCATCTATAATGTATGTCTGTATGTATGCCAGACTTGGACAACATTTTGGCTGGCTTTTGGGGAGCTGGCTAAAGAATTTCACCACTTCCTTTTTGTTTTGTTACTACCCTGACAGTCTTTTTAGCAAATGCTCTATCTTTATTTGACATATATGCACATGGTCCATTTCCATGTGTGTGTGTGCTTAGTAATATAGTTCTGCTCTATCTTTCCCTCCCTTGGAAGGCTGCTGCTTAGAGTTTCTCCCAGCAAAATGAAATCTCAGAGAAAGTCCAGCAAAGTTAAAACGCTGCACAGCAAATTTATTATTGTTGTTATAGGCCCCTATTCAGGAAAGTACTTAAGTATGTGCTTAAGTCCCATTGAAACCATCAGGACTTAAGAACATGCTTAAAGTCAAGCATATACTTCCTCTGAATTGGGATGTATTTCAGCACATGCTTAAATGCTTTCCTGAACCGGAGCCATAGTCAACAAGAGTGGCTTGTGATACACAGGACTTGTGCTACAAGATTTACTTCTTACTTGAGACCTACCAATGCTGCTCTATGAATATACACTTCATAGCTTGCCTCTCTGTTGGTGGCACTCCAAATAGCTTATTGGCTTTTACATTTGGATGAGAAGTTGTGAAAGAGACTCGAAACTGGAAAAAACCCCCGATCCTTACTAAAGCAATACCTTGGCATGTCTGATCTCATGTTGTAGCCAAAGATTTTTC
>NW_009940429.1:81105-122775 GCF_000696875.1 Nestor notabilis | reverse complement strand
GATTTTTGTTATTGTGTGTGTGGTATAATTACTAAGACAGATTTTTTTTTTTTTTAATGGCACAATAAATAGGATATTTCTTGGCTTGCTCTGAGTTTCGAATAGGATTTTCACTTCCCCTTTGGGTTCTGAGTGTAAGGAGAGTAAGTGTCAAAAGGCAGACGCTTTCCCAATTTTAAAACAGAGAGGGTGTAACCATGTGTAATGTGAGTCTAGATTTTGATTGTAGGGATGATAAAATCAAATCCTTCCTTAATCCTTACTAGGAAACACTGAGGTAAATTAGCCTGCCTGCTTTTGCTAACTAGGTAAAACCCTTTTGAAAAAGAAATGTGCTTTACTGCCATCAAAAATATCTCCCTATTTTACCCATGTGTCTCAGAGAGCACTGGACCATTGTGCAGAGTAGCCTCAATGCAATGAAAAAGGAAAAAGGAGGAGAATGGGTAAACCCAGATACATTATTTTCCTGGAAAAAATACAGTGCTTTCTGACATGCAGCTCTTTCCAGGGCTGCCATTTGTAAGCTTGATGCTTAGTTATTGTTAATGACATTATATTTCCTTAAAGCTGCTATATTTTGGGAATAACTGGAAATGAAACTTGCTTTCCTCCCCACCACCCTCCTTAATGTTAGTTAAAATAATATAGAGTTGTCTGTGTGCATTGCAGTCACTGTGCACGTACCAGTTAGAGTATTTTTGGAACAAGTGAGGAAGCTTATTCCAGTTATTTCATTTATAGCAAAGTCTTAGCTTGAACTTGAGAAGAGCTCCCTGTTTGTGTCATTCAGCTGTGCTGTGCAGTGGTTGGACACTTTTGATATTACCTCTACTTTACAGAAATACTTGGCACAAACTCATAATATCACCACGACTTCCTCCCCCCTCCTTAATTTTGTTCCTTGGTAATGTGTCTGTACATCCCCCAGCTGTGCACACAAATATCTTTGAAGTTTAATTAGTTAATTCATTAAAAATATCTGAAGTATTTAAGGAGGAGCATCTTATAAATTAGAAAGGAGAACATCTTGTTCATTCTTGCCATTGCTCAGAGATAAGCAGATGGTATAGTGGTGGAGGTTTTCTCATGTGATTATATGGAGTTCCAGGGCAGGACCTTGCATCAGTTGGTGTGAAGTATCCAAACAGCTCGAGAAGGAATAGAAAAGGATTTTTATTTTTGTTTTTAGTGGGTGAATTAAGGAAACTTGTGAGAAGCCATGGGAGCAGAAACTGATGTTTCCAAGCTGGAGCACATTTATTCTCTAGAAATTCTGCCTCCAGGCTATTCTACCGTTGAGGTCCACATTCATCCCAACTAAATTCAGGCACTGATTGGTTTCAGTCGAAGTGAAAGGTGGCCAGATTAATCTTTTGGATGCGCATGTTGGCCTTGCCCACACAGGAGACCTTCTCTTAGGCATCTCAGTTGAACTTCGGTGGGATGAGTATTAGCCAAAGAATCTCACCTAGCAGATGCTTGAATCTGTTTTGCTCTTCCAGAGGCACTCTGGGGATTTGCCTTTTCAGATGAGGTCCTTCTTTGCAGAGAGAAGGAGGCTCTGAAATCCTTTCACAGCTTTAGGACTTACAGTGCACTTTAAAAGCTATGTTGTTGATCCTAGTGCCTACGAAGTCTCAAGCCTATCCCTAGTTGCAATCATTAAATCAGAAATATCTAGTGTTTCTGGCAGGGATAGTGCAAATATCACGAACTCGCTCCTTTTTATATGTGGTTGATAATTTTTGTGTGCTTCAGGGAAGCTATGTGAAAAAGCTTTTGTGCTCATTTGTGAATAACAGCAGGGATAAATGGTGTTTCTCTAACTTGTCAATTTTTTGTTCTTTTCTTTCCATCCACTGTTTGATTTCTTGATCTCGATAAAGGTATTATTTAATTCCTGCATTCTGAGCCATTAACCTTGGACAGATACATAATAAGCTTGTATTTAGGCACTAGTGGGGTGCTTTAAGCAAGCTGTTTTTCTTTGAAGCTAAGAGTGACTAAGACTGGGAAGTTCTCTGTTCTTCCTCATCTCCTCCTGGTAGTTAATAGACTTCACAGGGGTCTCGAGACACTCTGATAAGTCTTTGAAGTTATTACCTACTAAGGTTTCAGTCTTTCTGAGTGCTGAACATTGAATTACTGATTGCTGTTAGAAACAATGAGAAAGAATTCACAAAACCAGCACAGCCTTGCCTATAATATCTGCAGAAAAAGAGCTGAATTTAATGGGTAATTTGTGTTGCCGGGGAGATTTTGATTCTGTTTCCTCCTCTGTCATCAGTTTGTCTTGTGATTTGTGGTAGCATTTTCAGTTATGTCAGTCACATGAGATCAAAAACCATGAGTCAGACTCCACCCAAATCATGAGCCTGGCTCCCAGATCCAGGAGCTTTGAACAGAGATCATACCATGCTTTTCCTTTAGTTTATCTTTCATTTCTGGAATTTCCTCTGTCTATTCCCAATATGTCTCTAGCAATTAATGTTTCCCACTCCTTTGGAAGTGTTGAGGAGATATTTTGACCATTAGGGCTGTTGGAGGCCTCATTTGACCTGCACAATTAATTTTGGTTTTGATATCCAAGTGAATCTTATTTCTTCCAGACTTCACGTCTTTCTCCTGTCCCCGATGACTTCTGCATCCCTTAGCCTCACACGACCCATCACTCCTATTTCTTCCTTGCCATTCAGCTGCTCTGTTGCCCCTTCAGTCCTCTCTGGTATCGAGAGGGTTTTTCACTCTTGCCTTACAGGGTGTAGAATGGGTAAAAAGATGCAGATCTGCATCTTGTACAAAACCTTTGTATGAGAATATACAATTGGAGAGAGCAGGGAAATGGCCTCCCTCAGTCTCTTTCCTGAAAAAAGATGAAGTTGTTACTTGCAGCACAAGAAGTAGGTGATGAGAACAGGCAGGAGATCACCTCCATGAAGGATGGGCACCTGTAAGGAAGGGTAGAGCTTTGCACGTTATGTGAGACATAATCTCTTCGCTCTCGAGGTATTTGCAGGACTTGGCAAATCAGAATTTTACACTCTGAAGGGAATCAGGTGAAGAATGAATCAGAATCAATGAATTTACAAGCCAAAGTAAATCCAGAGAATGTAAGATGAGAATCAGTCCTTTGGTTTTCAGTCTTCAGCCCTCTCATTCAGTCGTTGATCTGTTTTTCTTCAAATTTTAGGTTTGTATTATATTATTTAGACTCAGTTAGCCAACTCCATTATGAAGGATATGATTATGATCTGAGATGGTGAAAAAGCCTGAGAGAAGTTTGGTGTCATGTTGCTGTTTTCTCCTATAGCATTTGCCTCTTTTCAGGAAGGGTAAGAAGTTAAAAGTTCTTGGCCATGGTTTAACAAGCCAAATCAACAAATGTGACTTTGCAGTAATTATTGCATGCAATACAGTGGTGCCTGGTATTCCCATTGTAACTCGTCATTGTTTTGCCATGAGATTTGCAGATCAGAGCTAACTAACTAGAGAAATTTTGCAGAACTAGGCTAACCACACCTCAGGCAGATGGGAAAATGCATCTTCTTTTGCTCATCCTCACGCCATACCACTCTTTCACCCCCATTGTCTGCTGATTCTTTCATGTGCCATGTGCAAGGCATATTGCAGATCCATAATTTCAGGTAAAAGTACAGTCAAACTGTTCCCCTATATCCACACATATCTAGAATCTGGGTGCTCAAAACCAGTCTTAACTCAGATAAAAACTCTTTACATAGCCCTAAACTTCACAACAGGTTCTCTCCACGCCTTGATTCCACAGTCTCTCCATATTTGGTAGATAGGAGTTGTGGAATTTGTTTTTAAACCCAGAATCATCAAAAGCTGTGTTCAAGACATGAGAAAGATTCCTGACGCCAACCAGAAAATCTCTCAGCTAAACATTTCAGATGCAAGGCCTGAATCTGTAGCAACTGGACACATCTCAAAGTGCTCCTAGTTGTGCAGTGAATATTTCACAGAACTGCAACAATTAGAAATGAGTCCTTCCTTAAGACAGACAAATGCTACCTCACAGCTTGAATATTAACAAGATAAAGTTTATGAGAGCAAACAGAGTAATATAATATTTTCTCCAAAGGAAAAGAGCATCTATTTACTTAGCTCTTTCATCAGCCGTTTTCGGACACACACTGTGTGCATAAAATACAGTTATGCAACCCATGCGGTTCAACAGCGGAAGGTTGGTTGCTTCACCAGGATTATAAGAATCTTTTAAACACAATGGTACCACAAATTAAAATGGAAATCTATCAAAACCATTATCGTCCTGAAAGCTTTGGCCACAAGCATAATTATTGTAGAAGGATGTTGTCCTTGGACGCAGCTCTGGCTCAGTTCAGCTAGTGTTATTTGTATCCCTCCATGGCTCAAAGTCAGGATTAGCATGGCTAAGAACCATAAATTTTCAGAGGGAAAAATAGACAGTTTCCTCAGTGCTAACACTAGCAGTTTTTCTTTGCTTTGTAGTGGTTTGTAGGCAACTCATTAGATACTAGAGATAGGAACAGACAATGCGGTGGCTGAAATCTGCTTTGAACCTTGGAAGGATTCAGATGGAGGTTTCTGCCTAGATCTGGTTGTTTGTGTCTGAGGCTGTTGCTTTACTGATACTAACAAGAATGAGTGAATGTCCAGAAGTGCTTGGGTTTAAATTTAAATCTAGAAGTCCACATTTTGGACCATAAAACAGTGAAACAGATCTTGAGCTGATACAAGCTGCAGTCCACAGTATTAAATAGAGCAGAAAACCTGTCCTGAATTTTCTAGCATGTCCATGAAGCAGGCAGTCCTGTAGGGATGTGAGTAATTCAGAGAATATGCAGTCTCTTGGATGTTGCTTGCCATCAGCAAGGGACATGTTTCCTTTACCCGGAGCTGCCCTCAAGAGAAACACCAGGTTAGTTTCTCAAGCTCCTCATGACGGGCAAATCCTGGGGTAACTCCATTTTTGTGCTGATGATAAACTATATTAAATAGCAGGCACTGATGGTTATTTTTAAAGTGGTTATTTTTCTTTCAACATCCAGTTTTCCATCTTGAGGGAGGTAAGTGATTAACAAGTCTGAAATCTATTTTTCTTCTCTTTCCATCCCTCAGGCAGGGATAGATGGAGAAAGCATTGGGAACTGCCCGTTCTCGCAGCGTCTCTTCATGATCCTCTGGCTCAAAGGAGTTGTGTTCAACGTCACCACTGTTGACCTGAAAAGGTACAAATCATTCAGTTTAATTCAAAATAGTTATACGATCCAGTGTTTTCGCTATAGAAAGGCCCCACCAAGTTCAATCAGATTGGTATCTAGCCTAGAGAGTCTGTGGTGCACAACAAAATAGTTGGGATTCAGGTTGTGGTGTTGGTTTTTTTTCATTTGTGGAATGTTTTTATATTAAACAAGGTGCTTGGGGTAGTTTCAAAGTCTTCTAACCACAAACTGGAGAAAAAAAAAAAACAAACAACAAAAACTAGAAGGGCAAACTGATTTTTTAGGATCTATAAATATCTGTGCAACTACTTGGCCATAAAGATTAGTGATTTCATGACTTTTTCTCTCTCTGCAGAAAGCCAGCTGACCTACACAATCTGGCTCCTGGGACTCATCCACCTTTCTTGACTTTTAATGGAGAAGTCAAGACAGATGTTAACAAGATTGAGGAATTCTTGGAAGAGACTCTCGCACCTCCAAAGTAAGAACTTGGGATTTTTTTTCAGTCAATATTCCATTTCCTCGGAATGAAAGATGTCCTAAGAGGAGTTCCTAAAAAGCACTCCATCCTACAATCTTTACTTACAGGAGTAATATTTATTTATGAAACTTACTGGCTTCAGTGAGATGACTTCCATGTGTGAAGGTTGCTTGTATGACTAATAACTGCAGAATGTTTTCTCTGTACACATTTCAGGATGCCCTTGTATGCAGAATTAAGGAGACCAATACTAGAAAAATTTTGTAGGGGTCTGGTGTCCACATTTCACAAAGTTAAAAATAACTTGGAATAGGTGCCGATAATTGCCACACAAAAATATCTGTGCCAGGAAAAGCATTTCACAGTGAAAAATTGGAGGTTTTCTGAACTGTACGATGTGTTAGAAAGGTTGGAAGGGGAACTGATTACAGAGTACAAGAGTCTCTGGAGGCAGAAAAGTGCTCGTTATTCTAGTCAAGAAATGATAAAAGCCCATGACTGGAAGTTATAACCAGACTAATTCAGATTAGAAAGAAGGCACAGATTTTTTGCGTATGAGTGATTAACAATTGGAACAAGCTCCCAAGGAAAGATTTAGATATACCAGATATGCCTTAGTTAGTCCAACATTTTGGACTTCATACAAGGATAAGATGGGGGGTGGGGGTGGGGGAAGGAAATTGTTGGCTTGTGATCTGGATCTTAAAATCTATGAATCAATGAAAATTGGCTTGGTTCCTTGCAGAGTGTTTTACCTCCAAGTGAATCAGCAGCTATAGGCCAGTCCTGCAGCAAGAGATCAGATATTTAAATTTTTATACTCTGTTCCAAGACCACTGAAGTCAGTAGGAGTCATTCCTTTGTGTTGGTCTTTCAAAGCAATGTATTCCTTTGTGCCAGATGTCTATAAAAAACAATTCAGAGACTGAAAACTTTATGTTCCTTCACCTGGGTAACACTAACATGCCTTCCTATTACATTCTGGGGTACATTTTCAGTGTAAGGAATTAGACACGACTGACACTCATAATGGAGAGAGCTGGCTGCCAAACTTGCATGCACCTTTCTGGAAATGTATGCTTCCTTCTGATTTAAGGCCACTGTATCTTGGATTGTGGTAACATAAAGCACCAGTGCAACCTTTGTCATGAAGCTGTCACTCTGTAACTATCCAAACACCTGCCTTGATAGACACAGTTATTACTAAGAGGCACTTGCCAAGCTGTTGTTTTGAGATAAATGACAGTGTTAATTGCAGTTCCTCGTACAGGGCTTTCTTCTTTCTTCTTGCAAATTGTATTTGTGATCATCACTATGTTGCTGGTAACAATACATCATTCTCCACACCACTGCTTCTTTTTCAGGTACCCCAAGTTGGCTGCCAAGCACCGGGAATCAAACACTGCTGGAATTGATATCTTTTCCAAATTTTCTGCATACATCAAAAATACCAAGCAGCAGGATAATGCTGGTGAGTGGGATCATTGTCAAATGTGCCAGGGACTCTGTGTGCTTAGATGTGCAATAATTTTGCCATTCTTCAATTGTTTTATTGTAAAATCTGTTCACATGACATCAGGTACCTCCACTGATTAGCTTGGTTCACTGGGCTCAATTCACATGCCCATCCACGCTTGAATTAACTACATCTATAATAGCAAATAAAACAGGCCACAGAATGTTTTGTAGCCCCTTTACCAGCTGCCGTAGCACGGCTCCTGTCCACAGAGCCCGGCTTCTCCTCCAGAACAGGATCCCATGCTGCTTACTGGAAGTGGCGGGTGGCCCAACTGCCTCCTCTACTCTGCCCAGGCACCTCTTAGAGGAACGTGTGTTGTCTGGGCCCAAAACTGTACTAGTACTAAAAATTTAGCAGTGAATGACTAGGTGAGAGCAGCTTATGCCCTGAACCTTCATAGATGTAGCCATCAGACTCTTGGCCTACTTATGATTATGTTACGCTGTTATAGCTAATTTGCTCATATAAACTGAGTTATAGCAACACATTAAATGCAAAATAAATAAATGAAAGAAGTGGCTTTAAGAAATGCAATTTACACTCTGTAAGCTTCAGACTTTTCCTCACGTTTGCCTGTCAAAAGAAATAACCCCCCAGAAGCTGGGGAGTATATTTACATGCATCCTACACTGTCTGCTTAATGAAACTGCTTTTATTCTCCACATTCCCCTTGGAGAGGCAAGACTTCAGATAGTCTAAGCTCCTGTTCTGGATGAAAGCTAATGGATTTACACTGCCATATCCCTTGAGATGATCTAGAAGAATACTCACAGTTACTCACTGATGTACATCTTACCCTATATTACTAATTTCACAGACAGAGACCTAAGGCACGTTAAATACCATGTTCTTGCATCATATCATTCAGAAAAGACTAGATTGTTTCAGATTCCAGCTTTGCCACAGATTTCATTTGTGTGATTATGTTTCATTGCCTGGGGCTGACCCATGAGATGAAAATGGGTAAATGATGATTTATGTCAGATAACAATCTGCTCCTTAATATTTTTGTGTTGTTAACAGAAGGAAATAATTATAGTGCTTCACTTCTCAGGGATGCTAAAAAGTTGTGTTTTTTTGTTTAATGCTAACGGGATGCTAAGCTAACCTCTGTAGGAAGTTGTAAAAGAAAGATAAATTAAGAGTTAGACTAAATAGATGTTACAGCAAAAATAAAATATTCTGGCTATTTGCAAGGAATTTTTTATGGTCTGCTCTGCAGCTGTAAATCTTAAGTTCATCTGTGCTGCCCCTTGCATTCTAAAACAGCCACGGGTATCTGTCTACATGCATAAACCAAAGTGTCGCTTCTCAGTGACTCTGCATCATGCAAATCCCTGGACTCATAAGGGCTGGCATCTCCAGCCCATAATAAATGGCTGTCCTACAGGTGTCTGCATCTGGTCATAACCAGAGCTGGAATTCAAGGTTGTGTATCCACTCCTATGAGATAAGGAATCTAACCCTGCAAAGTGCTCATGACCAGGTCTTCACATTTTTGCTAGCTGCAGTGTGATTAATTACAGCATTCCCTAGTTCTGCCCAACAGACTCTTGGTTTAGGTATGCTTAAAAATGAAAGGAAAATGCTTCCCAGTGGCAATTAAGCACGCCAAGGTTACAGGGAAGAGATGCTAAGTGACAGTAGAACAACAATCTTTGTTCCCTGCACACATCCTCCCTCCTTTTTGTTATCTGATTAGTGATCTTGTGATATCCAGACACATTGCAGTCTTTAAAGATACTGATACTCAACTTTCCTCTTTGAAATAGACGAAACCTTTTAGCTGAATTTTTTACAGCTGGAGTGCTGCAGTGTAGGGAGAATAAAGCAGAGACGAGCAGAGTATAAGTAGTACCTAAATGCTTTTTCTATCAACAAAGTTTCTGAAGACCTCAGAGTCCTTGGGACTATCAGTGCAGACTTATGCCATAGAATCATAGAATAGTTAGGGTTGGAAAGGACCTTAAGATCATCTAGTTCCAAACCCATTCCATGGGCACGCAGGAAGTAGACCTCACTTTCAACAAATTGACTTTCAGTTTTCAAGGGCTAAGCAGGAACAGATTTTCTCTCATCCCGGGACATCTTACCCACTTTCCTATCCAGTTCATCTGAACCTACATCAGTTTTTCTGAAGGCTGATTTAGATGGCAGATAATGAATTAGTTAAAAGATAGTTGTATTAAATTTCTTGAGCAGTGAAAAGACTATGCGAAAGGAAAGGACGGCACCACTGGATGCATATTTCCTAATGAAATATTGCTTTTTGTTTGGTATTTTTTAAAATTGTGGTGTTTTTTTAATTGCAAGACCGACCAGAAATGGATCTGGGGCTCTAGCCCTGCTCTGATACATGTTATTTTGCAGAAGATTCTGACGCATTATCTTTTCTTTGTAACAGCAGAAGTAGTTGTACATAGATCTGTAATAATAAAAAGCATCTTATAAACATAAAATGTAATTACACAGGTGAATGTTCCTTTCCCTGTGTCCATATGAGCAGGTGAGATCCAAAAAGAACAGATATTGCTACTTGTGGTTATCTTAAACAGTTCCCATACACCCCAGCTCTCAGATGAAAGTTATACACGTCTCACAGTCATCCTCTGTATCAGCTCCTAGTTCCAGCTGAGACTCAAGTGCTTGTGTTAATCTGGAAAGCCAACTGGGACATCACTTCCACATGATCAAAATACACAAATAGAATAAGACTTGTTAATGAATCAGGAATAGAACGGAGAACCCAGAGTGTTATAAGAAAATAACTGTGATTTATTTTAGTTGGGAATAGGGGAGTGCTGACTACCAAGTAAGCTAAATGACCAAACCTCAGGTTCTTTGAATTATGTTCTCTTAAACTGGGAGTCAGGGAGGTGAATTTGTTAAAGCGTGGGAGGTCAGGCTGGAAATTTGTAGCATCAGCCTATCTCTAGCTGTGAGAAGTGTGGGTTAAGTGTAATTATATATGATCATTCTTCATAGCATACTGGTTTAGCAGAGATCACACAGTCTGCGTAACATGAGCTCTCACTACAGCCTGTGGCTGTTACCTCTTTGCTGAAAAGTAGAGTGAAGTGGTTGGGATAATGAATGAGATTTATGCAGTATAAGAATACTGGATGTGAGAATTAAGAACTTAACGCACACCAGAGATAAGCCCAAGGTGGTGTTCCTCCCAAGAGGGTTTATAGCCAGGGTCATGCAACAATTTCAGACTTCAATTGATTCCACCATCACTTGGCCATGTCATTGCAGTATTTCCTATCCTGAGAGAGGTGGTGAGGTGGCACAGGTAATGTAGTCTGCAGCCTCTAATTAGCTAAACTATTTCTGTGGGCTTTCTTTTTTTTTTTTTTTTTCCCCTGATAGTGGAAAAGTTACAGAAGAAAACAAGACTTGTAATTTTTTGGTTTAGTGAACGTCTGAATTCTTGCATCTAAGGGAGTAGATGCAATGATCCATATATCTAAGATTGTGATACCCTCTGCTGGCAAATACGTGAATATATAAAACAAGCAGCTTTACAATCGGGGCTTAAACATCCCCTTAACAAAATAGGTTTCCTTCTATCAAGACAGTTTCCTCTTACAAATGCAACATCATCAAAAGAGAAGTGTTTCATACTAACCTATCAATTTTGACCAAGTTTTCATGGAAAAAAAATCTTGTTTTTTCTGGATGAGTTAAAATTACTTTGAGGTAAAATGCTTCAACGTTACAAAGAAAAATAGCGATTTTTTTCTCTGGATTCATGCAGTACTTCATTAGCCACACACCATTATGTTTTATGCCTGGCACAGAAACAGGTGATAACCTTCTCTGTAAGTCTGTAAGGCAATATGTTATTGATCATGATTCATTTACTTACCAAAGGTATTTGGCAGCTAGGCTGCCCTGATTTAATAGTTCCCTGAATTTCTGATTCTTTTTTTCCATCTTTGTTTTCCTAACTTTTCTGTCTTATAATATAAAAATGTTAAAAGGCTTGGAATGGGCTGGCGAGGGCTGTAAGCCCAGAAGCAAACATGCTCATGCCATATCAAAGTCCCACCACTTTTAAGCTTCTTGAAAGGGAAGGAATTGATTCCAGATTCTCAGGATGTGGCAAGCTGTGTTTAAAGAAAGTGTGTGCATTTATTATTTCAAGTCACTTCAATTACAACGGGCTTGATTCCTTTCACCCCCTGTGTCACTTGATAATTTTATAACAGGCCTCTTTAAAGGAGTCATCTCCTCATTGCAGGATTAGATCCACACCTTGCTTCAGTGGCACAACTGGGTTACTAAGTTCTCTGGATGTTGCCACCAGGCTTCACTGCTTGTACTTGAAATGGCAAGTGCTCATCCACGCAAGAACAGGAGTCCTTGGGAGAGTTTAGTGTCAGTCATCTTAAAAACTATCTCTTGGGTGCTGTTGCTGGAGTTTTCATGGCTAATTCGAGAGTTTTTGGTTGCTTCGTGATTGTTTGCTTAGTGATCTAGAAGGTGATCTTGTTTGTGCTCAGGAAAGTAAACCAAGATACTGCGTGTCTACTTTGGTTCCCTTGGTCGATGTTAGGCAAGTCACTCAAGCTTTGTACAGTAACCAGGGTAGCAGCAATTTATGTATTCACTGGAGGAGGATAAAATTTACTTAATTGGAATGCTGTGTACATATTTGGTATCCTGCTTATTATTTTTTCTTGTGAGACTGTATACTGTAAACCAAGGGGACAACCTGTAGTAACCACCCATTAACTGTCCCACCTAAAATTGTAAGTTCTTTGGCTCATAGAATGAGCCCTTTGATTTCATTTATGAGTTTAAAAAGTTGTTCTTGAATTGAGTTCTTAGGGGGCACCAGCTCCAGTGTGGGTGGGCGCATTCATTAGTGGTATGGAAGGATATTTCACTATACAGCTCCTCAGAAGGCGCTGAGCTGGGAGACCACCAACATGATTTCATGCAGAGCAATTTCCAGCCGTCTGACCAGAGGACTCCGCTTGTCTGGTTTGGATTTACATCAAGAGGCCAAAAATAAAAGAGCATTTAAATCATTAACTTACATGTGATTAAATGCCATTCACCCCTTTCAGTAGCAACATCACACTTTGTGGTTGAGTGCGTGAGGTGGGAAAAGTCTCTCTTCGTGTGCTGTGCATGTATGTATACAGTAGATGTGAACACACACGTATAGGGCTGGAATTAAAACCGGTCTACCTCACTTTTATGCTGTGGAGTTACTCCTGCTAAGAACAGAGTTAAATTCATAGTATAGGTATGTGCACAGACTCAGCGGTGTGCCCTGATTCTTTTTAGAAGTCATTGCATGCCTCTTCAATAAGCAGAATATCAGTTCACTCCAAAAGCCTACATAGAGTATTTACAGTAATAAGAGCTCTGTGGTGCAGACCTTTCATGGCACTTGAGCTGATGTATGTACCTGGGTAGGAGCTTCTCAATGCTGTGGGTCAGCAGCAAGTCGGTGTAGGACAGCAAAACATCTGTCCCCAGAGCATCTTTCCATGCTTGGTGGGGAAGGGCTGGGGTTCACCTCTCTTCCTTCCAGCCTGCCTTTTGACTTCCAAAGGGATCAGATTATAACTGAAAAGGTGATGCAGCTTGTCCTGAGTCTTTGAACTGACCGGCCTATTCTGTGCCTAAAGGCTTCACCCTGTGCTCAGAAAAGTTTCTGGCAAAACTCCTCTTGACTTTAACAAAGCAAGTTTAAAAAGCTGTTTGAATGCCCTTATGTTGATGTTGAGTTTCCTGTGACAGGGATCTTGGATCAGGCTCTAATTTGGAACCAACATCAATACTTCATGGTTTTTGTACAAACTTTCAAGGTGCCATATGAATATATAGGTATAAATACATTTGTGTGTGTAATGTCTGTGTATTAACTTGCCATTAAAATTTTTCCTTCTTCCTCTTTAGTTGCAGATATTCCCTTTTCCACTACAAAACTCCACACCTGTACAAGGCGCAGCATGGGCCACAGTTCGTCCTGTGCTGTGACAATATTAAATTTTCTCTGTCATGCAACCAGGAAGGACTTGAAACAGCTTTTAAAAGTGTTTTAGAGAAAAAGACTTTCTTTGTGATGGAACATATCAGGATGACAGATCTTTAACTTTGGCATTTTGAAGCACAAAAAAGCTATTTCAGAACATTTTAAACAAGTTTTTATGACTCCCTCTGAGCTGAACGCTGTTGGGCTTGCAGTAGCTGAAGTGTCTGGCAGCTTTACAAAACCAGCCCTAATATAAAAAATACCCAGTCTTTAAAACATATGTAAAATAGCTTTTCTGCAACATTTGTGGCACATAAAGTACCAAATACATGTTGGCGAGTGTGATATAAAGCTTTTATTGCCATCCATTTGGGATGACCCATATAACTCACTCATGATATGTTAATAAAACTGTTTTCCACTCTGTCTCTTTATAAAAACACACATATAAAGACTGCTAAAGCAGTGGTGATAGTTGTGTGCTAACTTGTTAAGTAGTACTGCAAGTTGCATTTATCGTCTGCCCTGATTTATCTGCTTTCTGCCCAGCAATCAAAGACTGATTCTAAAATGCTCAGAAACAGCAGTTTGCAAAATAAGCTTGCTTGAGAAATAACTTTTTGAAAGTTCTCCTCAAAATCATGCTGGCTGGAGGCGCAGAGCCATCAATACTCTGTCTGGTACCAGCGACAGCTTTAAGGATCAATATCTTTTGACCTGCCAAAACTAAGAACTGAAATTTTATGCCACTGGAAGGAAGAGGACTTTAGTTTTCTAAAATTATAACAAACCATCATCTTAATCTCAGAAATATGTACCTTACTAGGGGATGTTTCTTGACTTTCCTGTCATTTTCTTCTTCTAAGACCTTTCTAATTGAGATATGAAGATTTCCTGATGGAAATGTAAAAAGTACTGTTCAAAACCAATAAAAAATTAAAACTCTTTGTAAGTCCAGATGTAATCAGATTGCAAGCCCTCCAAGGCAGGGACTTGGTATGCCTGATTAGTAGTCTTAGAAGCAGCCATTCTGGGAACAGTTCAAGACACAAAACACGGAAAACCTTAAAAAACAGTTGACAACATATCCTGAAATCAATGAGATCAATGGTACACTCTAAAGCATATGCTCAAGCCTTTGCTGAATCTGTACAGGCCTATATGCACAGGCCAGACCTAGACTAAAATACTTGCAATGGGAACAGTAGTTGGCAGATGCTGTTCTTTAAGAGGGAATTATTTCCCCTGTGTGTTTGAATATTCCTCCAAGTGCTGATGGCTTTACTGGGATGCTTTGTTCTGTTTCCCAGCCGAGCTCCCATGCTCGCACACAGGAGCAGTAGCACAGCTGGAAGTGGATTAGAGCAATCTGGCGGCAGCAGTCCTGGGAGGAATTAAGCGCCTCGCTGCTGGAATGGGAGGCCTAAATTACATTATTATTTAGAAGTGAATTTTAACTTCATTGCTCTATGGTTTCACCCTGGTGGGTAACTCCCTTCGTTGCAATAGACTTGGTGCATCTGAAGTATGTTCCCCACAGCAACGACTTAGAAGAAGTTATGGCCTTACTCAGTAAAGTGTCCAAATCTTATATAAGCAACCGTCCAGACTTAAGCACCCAGCTGGTCATATTGTCCCAAGAGGATTGTTCACAGGCTTATATTTAGCAATTGTAGAGCAAGCTATCACATGACAGAGAGTCCAGTGACTGGCTCCTGGAAGTCAGTTTGCGACACTTTTGATGACTTCAAAGGGAGAAAGATTGTCCTGGAATCTGTTTTTCCCAAACCAGGTTTTTTTTTGTTTTATCCATGCAAATGTTCTTCATAAAATAATGGGGGGAAAAAAGAATGAGACATAAATTAAAATTAATGTTGCTAATTTTCTTTATTAGATTGGATCCTGAATATTTGACCTTTAACTTGAAAACAGTGCTGGGAATAAGGTGACTAAATAGGAGCTGGAGACATAGTTCTTGTCTACATGTCATGATTCTTCTGATTGCAGAAAAAAATCAGGATTTCATGGATTTGAAGCAAGAAGGACCTTTGGGTTATTTACTATGACCTCCTGCAAATTACATTCCAGTCAGATTTTGCCTATTGAGCTAATATGTTAGGATTTCATCCCTCAGCACAGCAGTTGTTCTCCATCAGAACAGAGAATAGGAGAAACTGAAGTGTCTTTGGTGCACAATGCCTCTCTAAGGGGGAAAATATACTGCATGAGGGATGTCCAGCTGATGGCAATAGCTGATCCATATTCTGCACTGCAGGGGAAGGTGAACCCCCAGTGATTCATCCAGTCAAAGCTGAGAGTCTCATTAAAAAAAACTGTTCTCCTTTGATTACTTGCTGGAATTTCCAATGCCTTTTTAAACTGGGGACACTAGAACTTGGAAAAATGTCCTTAATACTTGCTGCAACAGTAGTTATAACAGAGGGAATATGACCTCCATACTAGTACTTAAAAGTTTTGCATATATCCAGACATAATTATAACTCTTTTTGCTTCTGGTCCTTTCAAAGAGGTTAAATTGAGGCATAATCATGATGATCCCTAAGTCATTTCATGGGGCTTGAAACAAGAAATCTCAAAAGCAGAGAAACAATGGAGAAGAATTCAGATGTGAGTCATTTGTAAATCTCATCATCTCATGGTTTTTGTATCTCAGTAACAATTTTTGGACACAAAAGGCAGAAAATACTGGAAATGTTAAAATAAAACAATTTGAAACTGAGATTTGCCAAGTTAACTGGGGGATGTGGGAGCTCAATAAGCTTTAAAACTTCATCCTCAGGTGCTGCTAGCTAGACATTGCTGTGTTTCCCTCTCATGTGTCCTCCCTCCACCATTGCTGAAATTAAGTAACATAGTTGAAATAGGGGAGTGTAACTGGGATTATCCTGGTGTAAATAAAATCAGACTTTATTTCTTTACATTCTTGGGATTGAAAGAATATTAAAAATACAAGCGTCAACAGCCTGTAGAGGAACGATCTTCTCTGCTTAAACATTAGAACACAAGGGGTCCCCAAAGCACTGTCTCTAAAGCCCAGCTGCACTCCCTGCCAGAAGTTGACTTTAATGCCGAAACGTGTAGTTAGTTTTCTTTTGTTAGTCCCAGAATCATCTTTTTGCTGTTTAGTAGTAAAACAAAACTTTACACTCTGAGTAAACATACAGCATCCTAAAAAGTAAGATACTAGAGTGATAATCTCATACTATAAATATGTGGGTTTATAATCAGCCGGGCTTGGTGGTTTGGGTTGGGTTTTTTGGGGGTTTTGTTGGTTTTTTTTTTCAGTTTTCTGATGCAAATCAGCTGTTGCATGTCTGCAGTTGGTTTAGGGACACCTGCACAAGACTAGCATCACAGGGGTCAGCATTAGGCCCTCAGGGACATGCTCTAGAAGTGATGCTTGTCATTTACGTGCTGCTGCAGGGTTCCGATGATTTGTGAAATGCAAGTTAGGTGCTGTTCTTCCTGGGGCACTTGTAGGACAGTAGTTTTACATTCACTTGCTTCCTGCCCTCAGGTCACTTGGACTCTAAGGAGACTGGGAAATGAACCCCTCTTTTGGTGTCATTTGAACACCTGGGTTCTCTTCTTAAAAAACAGCTCCAGTTGCATTTCATGATAAAGTTACAAGTATTACTTTTATTTCTTACCTCTACTGTAAAACCATGGAAGGGAAGGAGGAAAACTGAGTTTTCAGTCTAAAACTAGAAAGAAGTCAAAACAAACTTTCCAGATGTTGGAAAAATTTTTTTTTGTTTTTTTTTTTTTTTTTAAGAAAACATTATTGATTCACCTGTTTCACTAAATTTAATTGGAGAGTAGTACAGATGGTGTCACAAAAATAGGAAGATGTCTCTTCTTGTTTTTTTATTTACTTGTTATTTATATTCTCTTCTTCTTGCTATATTTATGTTATCCCCCTCTAACCTGAAGCATGAGTCCATGGTTGCAGGACTGCTTTTACTGCTCTCTTTTTTATTCCTAAAAAATACTGGTTTTACCAATGTAAAGTTTGTGGCTGAAGAGTGCTATTATCTGTTTTTTGTATATAGGAATTTGGAAGGCAGGGAATTTAAGTAATTTATATAAGGTTATGTAGAAAAGCTTGGGAAGAAGACACTCAGGTCTCCTAAATCCAGGTAACCTCTTAAACTTCAATCATCGTGCTTTGTCTTACGAAGGGATGCCTGGGGAATCCAGGTGTAAGTCCCTGAGACTGAGAGATGCCTTCTGTGGAGTGTTTGAGACAAACCTTTTGAAATACCCTGAACTTGTGGGTTGAAACACTAATCAATCAGTCCACATCATCAAGGGTTTGTAGATCAGGTGGGGAGGGAATGGAAGAAGAAAGGTAAGGGAGGGATCATCTCACTTAAGTCTCTCTCTGAAAGTTATACATTAGTCATTCAATATTCCTGGCTTCTTTCATGATCAATGGATATAAATCCATTTCAAAAGGACAGCTTGATTTATCTTAAAATATGGATATAAAGCCGGAATAACTTCCTTTGGAGGTGCCTGTCTTTCACTGCTATCTATAAAGGAGACTTGAACAACTAGGTTAGACTAATTACCTAATGTTTAGATGGCTGGAGTTAGGCAAGGTGAATCTTATCTGTAAGTCAATCATTCGATTTTTGATGTTTCCATGTTCCCAGGGTTGCTTTGGGTATCTAACAGCTGTATTTTAGCTCCATGTTCCTTGAAGTCATGGATGAAGTGCTTCTGGGGTTTAGCACCTCCATTTCTCTCACTAGACATACACAGAACGTATGTGCCAACATATATGGAAATATATATGCCTGTTTACGCCTGGCTTAGACCATGTCTGAAAGGCAACTTATGACCAAAGTTGAATGGCTGTTAGCATGTGTGTACCTATGTTTGTGTGACTTATTCCACTGCTGGTGCGAGCTCACCTGGACACACTGACTAGCAGTAAAAATCCATTTCAAAGTCACAGCTCTGACTGATTTCGATGATGATTATGATCCCCAATGCCCTAAGAGAAACCCCTAACCAGGAAAGTAAAGTTGAGGAATAAGAGATACTCATCTATTTCTCTTCTGTATACACAACTAGTCATTCATTGATTCATTAAATTAGTAGAAACAGATCACAACTTTGCAGCATGGTTGTATGGGCATTTACTTTTATTGTGGGAACATGCACAAGTCTCTGTTCCAGTGAATATTGAATTATTTATCTAGCATGGAACATCTTTAATAGGAGGGTGACTCACCCTGAAACTCCCTTTGGCCCAGAGCTAGGCATCTAAATGCCTTGGATGCATGGGAGCATGCAACATCCATCCTTCTTCTCTGAATTTCTGATGGTTCTCTTAGTGACTGCCCACTCATTTGCCTCTCAGTATAGGCACTGCTCAGAGCTGGGGATTTTACAAGTCAGAAACATGTCTGGAAAGGATGTTGCGATGCTCAAATTTTCAGTGCGTTTTGGGGAGTAGGCCCTAATATTTAAGTAACATGAGAAAAAAATGGGAGGTATTATCCTGTGAAATTATATTTAAATGGCAGGATTCATCTCACCTAACTTTACCTCCCTGAAAGTTAGGTGTCTAGTCTGAGCCAGTCCTTTAGGCTTCATCTGAAATTCACGCAGCAAGGAGGGCATTTGTGGAGTGAGTCACACCAGTTTAAGTCAGGTGTCTCAGGCAGTTGGAAGGAATTGCCCTCTGGAGATGCTTAGTACCTCTGAGGAGAGAGGCAACCTACATAACCAGCTTAGACAAGATACCTGACTCTAAAATGGCTAAACAAAAGAAATCAAGGCAGCATTCAAGTCCCAAGGGTTATATTGAAATCATAGGGGGGAAGATAAACTGTTCAATATGTAATATAGCGGTGTACATATTGCAGTCACAGCTTCTCCATGTGAGAAGGATTAATCTATACAGATTAAAGATACAATACTCTGTTGAGCCTACCAGGATGAAGAAAAAAAGAGAGTGAAAATATGAATCCTTGGTCTTTAATCAGACTGTCAGACCAGTAGAATGATATTATTTTCCTACCTTAAATTGCTGTTTCTTAGCTGGTTTCCCACTCATACCAGAAAACAGTATTGGGTCTCATATAGTATCAAACTCTGTGAATCTGGAAGTGATCAGGAAAGGTGGTTTGTTTTTTTAAAGGAAAAATAAATCTCAGATTGTTTGTGTGAGACTGTGAATATTTATGTACTGTTCCCCCTTTTCCCTCATTGCATATTTCACCAAGTTCATTTGCGTGTGTTACAGAATAAATCTTACTGGAGGGCAGTGGAAGAAAGCAGTAAAAAGGAAAAGCATCAATCAGTGATCCAGGGTAGTAGCAGGAGTCGTTGTTCATTTTTGTACATGGATCATTGTTTGTTGAACTTGCCTGGGCTTGACAATTAAGAAACTTGTGGTTCTGTCAAGGTCAGTCTCAGATGGTTTCAGATGATGGCTACAGAAATCATTATGTTGCTGGGCTTACATGACTTCGAAGCAGTGTTGTCACTGTGCTTTCAGTGATATTCAGTTGTGAAGAGGGCCACATGTATTTTGCTTTTGCTCGGAGAAAATATTTTGTGACAAAATGTTTATTTGACCAAAACATGCCATGTGCGGTGTGAGTAACCTGAATTGTTGGCAAATGTGGGTTGAATTTGGTGAATAATGACTTGTTTTGAAAAGTGAAAGTATTTTCTCTTAAACCCTTTGAAACAAAAGGTTATTCTTTTTTTCATTTTGGAAAGGACGTGTTAATTTTGAAGATTACCAACATTTTAAAAGTGATGTGAAAATGATGGAATGTCTAGGCATGACTTACTTAACCAACCATCCCAAAACATGGCTTTCTTTTTGTTTTCATGCTTGTTTGGAAATCTTATGTTAATTTGCTTTAAACTACTTTGTGTGCTTTTAAACTTTGTTTAAAAAATGAACTAGTTTAGCTCTTGTTTAACATAAATCAGACAGTTTCTCATGTTCAATTTGGCAAAGAATCAATTGTTCTTATTGCTCTTATTGTGCACTCTATGCTTTGCATCTCTTCCCATAATAACTATCAAGTAAAATTCTCATTCTGCAATAGTTCCACTCAGACACATAAAATAGGAATCATCTCACCTAATTTTAGCTATTTTAAATTTAGGTGGCCAGTCTGACTGTTCTCAAAAGAGAGAGAGAGGCTCCTCTGGTGGTAATTCATCTTTTCCTAGGCAACTATTTTAGGATGGAATGATTTACCTTCCAGTGGCTCCTTCAGGCCACAGAGTTTGGCATTTATGTGCTTTGTCTGTTTTGCTATTTCTTTTCATCCCAGCATTGAACAAGGAAGGAAATATTTGGAGTTCAAGGAAGGGGAAGAAGAGTCCTTGTGTGACCTCTGCAAATGCTGTGGGTGTGGGCAGCCTGAATCAGTTTTACTTTTTCCAAACGGTTTTTCTTTTACTACTTTCTAGTTACTTTCCATTTTGCTTCAGCCTTATTTGACCCACAGAAAGTAGAGATGGAAATGGCCAGTGATGCTGGAAGTTTTATGGCTGGTATTATTTTGGAGGTCAGATTCACTGATAATAATAGTCCCTTTTGGCTTTAAAAGCTTCAGAAGAAATCCTAACTCCATTGAAGTCAATAGCAAAGCTTCCATGGGCTTTGGTATGGCCAAGATTTCACCCTGAGTACCTAGTAATGAATCTTTGACATCTGCCTTCCCCCTTCTGCCTCTTCTCCCTTTCCCCCTCCTTGACTTGAAGTATTGATCCAGGCATTTATGTTTTCCAATGTTTTGTTCAGTTGTGGTGTAACTACTTCAAGACACAACGTCTTCTCTTTGTCCCCTGGAAATAGTTGCACAGGCTAATAGTTTAAGGAAGTTTTTGCTTGAAGAGTTGAGTGACAGAGCCAAAGTCTGTTCTTGGTTGAACTCGAGTAAATATGGAATAGCTTGTTGACAATGTGGAGTTACTCTTCTTTTATGTCAGTGTAACTGAGAGCACAATTTTGCCAATTATTAACTTTTGTTACATTATTTATATTTCTGTGCATGTCAGGGTTTGTTAATGTCATCGTTCAACATCAAGTAACCTTTTGCTGAAAACAGAGCGTCATTGTGAATTAGGTATCATCAGCTAAATTGAATCTCACCCTGTGCGTTTGACAGATGGTAATGCATTCATTAAGTGTTCTGTGGTTGCTTTGAGGTTGGAAAGTGCTATTTTTCTGGCTTCTAACTCAGGATTCTTAAGTAAAGTTGTCTAAAGCATAGTTTTGAAGGGAGAAGGAAAATCACAAAGAGCTTGTGAGGGGTTTTTTTTATTAATACTGTTGTTTACTACTGGTGGGGTGACACAGCAGGACTGTGATTGCTATAAGTTGTCTTGGGCTGCATAAATAGCCCAGACTGGAGGGTGGGAGAGATGGTTCCACAATGGATTTTGTATATACATAGCTAGAACTTCTTAGAATTTGAAGTTATATTAAATACATCACTGTGGAGGCAATATGATGCTGGTTACTTGGTGCTTGGTGAATTCACTGTCCAGAAAGATGGTTTCTAGGAGTTCAGACATTGCAGCAGTTGCATGGGTAAGCTGATGACAGGGCTCCTTTTGCAGAACTGGTCACATTTAGGATCTTTATATTCACATTGAAAGTCTTCAGGATGCGGAAGCAATTGGATGTAGGCGTTCCAAAAGCAACATAGAGCTACATTCTCAGGCATAGTTCCACTCAATGTGGCAATATTGAATCCTCCACCCTGACATTACCGAGGCAATGCAAGGCTGAGATTGACACTTCAGGAAAAGTTCTCCGCACATCTGATTTAGTGGGCACCTAAACCAAATGTAGAAGAGAAGACTCCACTGACTACAGGAAGCTCAAGGTGTTTAATTCTAACCTACTCATTTAATTTACTCACTTCACAGAACACTAATCCCACCCATTGATTTGCAGTGGAGCCTCAGCTGTTATCAGCATAAGTAGTTACTTAATGGTGTTTCCAAGAGAATTAGTTCCCAAGGGAAATGGCTGCTTAACCGCTTCTGAAATTGCAGGATCTTGCTCATGGCTATGTTGAACTTCATGAGGTGTGCACTGGCTCATCTCTCAAGCCTGTTGAAATCCCTCTGGATGGCAACCCTTCCCTCCAGCTTGTTGACCACATCACACTTCCTGGTGTCATCGGCAAACTTGCCGAGGGTGCACTCAATCCTACTGTCCATGTCACTAGCAAAACCAGTACTGGTCCCAGTACTGATCCCCGAGGAATGCCACTCATCACTGGTCTCCACTCCATGAAGCTGTTGACCACAGCAATTTGTGGTCACAGAGAAGACTTCTCCCAAATGTTTTTGTAAGAAAGAAAAAACTGTCCTCCTTTTGATACCTCTCTGTCCTGGGGAGTCACTGGTGAATTCAAACACAGGGTGAGTTCTCCCATGCCATTTAGAAACCCCTTGCTTCAATATTTTTGAGACTCGTTTTCATCCTCCTACTTTCAGTGGTTATTTCTCTGAGCACCTTCTCAAGGAATTTAAGCCTTCAAATCATATAGATAAATCTGAATCTGTCAGGGCACCTAGAAAGAAGAAAGAAGTATTTGCAACATGGATATTTGCATATAGATTTTAAAAAATGGCTTGAAAAACATTGACAGGCTTTAAAAATCTGATTCTGTACCTGAGCTCTATTTGAAATGACAGTTTTAGGATCTTAATTCTCTTAGCTTTTCAAAATTCTATCACTATTCAGTTGGAAAAAAGGCAGTTCTCCCTTCTTTACTATTCTTCAATTTTCATGGTTATTGTGAGAGATTTACTACAATCAATCAGAAGAGTTTTGATTAATTACATGGGGTCATTGGTATCACAAGTAGTGATCCAGTTCTTAATTATCAGGATATGGGATGATCTTGCCTGTGAGATGTCAACAGGATCTTGTGGGTTCCAGCAGTGTCTGTGAATTAGGTCACAGATGTGTTAAACCCTGAACATATACTTATTTCTGGCCAAAAGTTGCCGTATGCAAATGCCAAGTATGAATTCAGATAGATGTTTTTCCCACTGTCACAAATAGGCTTTACTCCAGGCATTGTTTTTGAGACAGCCATGACGCACTTTGATGTATCAAGAAGAGCAAAAAAAAAGCCCAACCCTAATAAGTTCCAGAAAAGTTACATAAACACATCTCACCTGCTCCTTCTGTCTTTATACACACACCTAACTGACCCCATGGGCTAGCATGAAACATCTAACATAGTACTGATATTGGAAATATTGCAGAGAACTCAGAGGACCAGCAATCCTACTGGGTGACGGGGATACTGGAAAACGCTCAGTGCTAAGCCAGTTCTCTAAATTCTGGATGAGCAAAATTGAACTAAATAACAGTAATTTAATTCCGCTGTCTCTAAATGAATGCGCTATAAGAGGACATAGTCTGAAGCTGACCAAGAGAAGAACTATCTATTCAACAGGTGTTATGGGTCAAACCAGAAAGAGATTGCTAAATCTTTTGAGTGTTGCCACATGGGGGTATATTACACACTATGCAATTATTATCCTTCAGTAGAAGTTATGCAGCAGAGCACAGCTGCAGACAATTAAAGGCACCGCTGCCAGCATCTGACAGCAGAATGTCAGTGTCAAAATTCAATTTGAATTGATTAAATAAGGGATGGCAACACTGTTTTATGGATGGCAGCACTTCAGTCGCTTTAGATGCTCTGTTTTTTTTTTCCCTCCCTGCTATGTTTGTTGGGGTGTTTTCAGTTGGATTGCAGTCATTTCTCCAGTCAATCAATTAAGCCAGGATTTGCCACTGTGTCTAGGAGTCAGCCACAAAAGAGCTGGTATGGCTCCCTGGTGCTTGGCCAAGAGGCATCAGTGGGAGCAAGACATCAGGCAGTTTAATCTGACTTCCCCCACTGGCACAAGGTTTAATGGATGGTGAGGCAGCAGAGAAATCATGCTCTGTGGTGTTCAGCTCCTGCTCTCTCAATGGCCCTGAATGCCTCATTTCTCTCCATGCCAAAAACACAGGGGCGGCTGACAGCAGGGCCAGCAGCGCTACCTGTGCCAGCAAGCTGCTCTGTGCAGGGTGATCCCTGCAGCCTTTTGAAGCTTTTGTTGTGCTCCATAAATATACTTACCTCCACAGGCCTTGTAGTGCTATACCACCTGAGTAACTTGACTCATTGAGTAGTCTTCCCCAAGTTAAATGGCAGTAAGTTACTCAGAGATATAACATTTTACAGGATTATGCCTTAAATGCTGACTCCAGGCCAGATCTGCAGCAGGTATAAATCACTGCAGGTAATTTTCACCAGCTGAAATTCTGGCCCTAAGCCCATGAGTCATGTTGTTATTTTTTCACATTGTAAATTCTTGCTGTTTCTTATTTTTATTGCTTTCACACTCTGGGGCACTTGTCAGGGGCAAGGGCTCATCGTGCTCGTCACCCTTCAAACAGAAATGCAGAAGACCCTTCTTACCCCAGAGTGTTTGACATTTAAATGCCATGCAAACCTGTGCCATTCAGCTTTCTGTAAGTGCATTATTGCAGTCAAGTTTTTCTATTATCCTGCCAGGAAAGTATAACACTAATCCTGTGCCTGGGCTGATACTTTGAAGCAAAAAATCTGTACTCTTCTTTATACTATGTCTAAGTGGCATTTAAAGACCTGAATTTGTTAGAGCCAGCAGCAGTGTGGGATGTGGTCTGAAGTGAGAGAGAGCTCCAAAGTCTGCTCTCCATTGGTTTGAGACATGTCAGAAAAAGAATTTGCACCTAAGTTGAACCTGAATTGAGGGAATCTTAAAAGTGACTGAACATCTCACCTCTCTTGTATAGTGCTGTATTTCATTATCGTTAAATATTAGCAATATTATAGAAATATTACCTTCATTTCAGTTGCAGTGTATCTTCCAGCTCTGTAGAGCTCTGGTTACCATCTTCAGAATTATTGCTGTTGTTTTTGGTTACTCAGGAAGACATTTAAAAGTTGCAAAACTACAACTTCTTAGAGCTGAAGTAATGCTGGAAAATTCTGTTTCATTACAGTCTATCCAGCTGTTTAGAAATATAAAGTAGCAGTCTACAGGGCTCCAGTTTATTGTGTGATGGCCTCAACAATCCAGAAGAATATTGTAGGGTATATGTGTTTTATTGGTGTATCATACTGACAAGCTGTTCTTTCCTTACATGACCTCTTTGTGCTAGTCAGGAGAAGACATGGCAGTTAGTTTCCTGTGTCTGCTTTTTCCATTTTAGGATGAACTTTACCTTCAGGCAGACCTTGCTGGGCTACTTTGGAGTGCAAATTAACAACAAAAAATGGGTCTTAGCTTTTTTTCCAGATACTACCATAGCCATTGACAATAGGTGTTTCTAAATAATTCTTACTCTGCCCTAATCACTTAATCATTTCTTTTTGACAAAGCCCTTGAAAAAGGCTTGGTGAAGGCTCTGAAGAAGCTGGATGACTATCTGAGAACCCCTCTGCCAGAGGAGATTGATGCAAACAGCACTGAAGAGGAGAAAGTGTCTAAACGCAAGTTTCTGGATGGAGATGACCTGACCCTTGCTGACTGCAATCTTCTGCCTAAGCTCCATGTTGTCAAGGTAAAAGATGTCACGCAATTACAAAGAAGCCTTATCTGACAATGAAGTGCCTGGCTCTGACAGCTCACTGCTAAAGTCAATAAGCATTTCAGCAGAGATACCTTAAGTACCTTTGTTCCTCACTATTTCCTAAAAGTAACTTAAGTAACGTTGTATTAAATACACGAGGAAACTGTCTCATCACTAATTACTGGCAAAGACAATATTAAGATCTAAGTATCTCATGTCTTTATTTTTACCCTGCTGCAAGTCTTTCATATTAATTAGTATCCATCATTCTTAAGAGAGACATTGAAACTTCAGTCAGTTCCCACACATTTATAACTTAAGAGCACCAGTCCGTCTGTGTGGAGAATATTTGTTCCAGCTGGTATTTCACACAGAGAAGTTAACAAATCAAAGTCACCGCCGTGGTCCAGGATTTAAGATACATAATGGTCGCTGGTATAGTGTAAATGGTGTACATCATCTTGACTTGTAAATGTTGCATCCACTTAATTTATAAGGTGACATATTTCTTTAGAATAAAGCAAGTACCTGGAAGACCTTGGCAACCAAGTAAGCTAGGAATTAAAGCCATGCATCTAATTTGGCTCCATGAGCCAAAACATAAACCGAGCCTGGGAGCTGACTGCACACATGTAAAGAAGGAAAAAACAAAACAAAACAAAAGTGCATAAGTCACCAGGTAAGAAATGTAATAATATCCTCACAGGTTTAGCTCTTTGTTTGGCTTGTCTTCATTGGTGACATTGAAGTCAGATGGTGCAAAATGAAGATGTGGCCCCTTACTGGTTCTTGTCCCCTTGGACGAAATGAAAGATGTTAAAAGACAATTAAAATCTTTCTCAGACAAGCATAGCCAGAGGATATTGCCTGAAAAGCATTTTGCAGATGGAAGAAAAGGATAAATTAGTTTTTCATTTGATGGAAGATGTGTGCTGGAAATTGTGAAAATGTTGACTTAGGTTGTCCAGCGGGTTTTATCTTCCCCATGTGTGTGTGAAACATCACTGAAGGCAAGAAAGCTTAATTAAATGCAGTTTAGGACAGGATTTGGACTTGCATATACCAAATGAATCCTCGTAATAAAACCAAATCACAGTCATTTCTGAGACCATGACTGTCCTGAGAAATCTGAGATGGAAAGTAGCTCTACCATGTGCTTTAAAAATAAAGGGGAACTCTGTGGCACATATGTATGTAATTTATGCCTAGGAACAATTTTATACTGTCAGAAAAATTAGAGATTGGAAACACTCATTAAATTAGTTAATCCATCCCTTCCTATCAGCAGTTCATTCTGTCACCACAGGATTATTCTATATGGTATATTCTTACAGGAAAACTGAAATATCCCAATCCAGGAAGCTACTTAACCAACCAACGAGCTTTAAGCACAGATTAGTCCCATTGACTTCAATGGGACTATACAGGTGCTTAAAATTAAGTATGCACTTAACTATTTTCCTGAATAAGGGCCTGAGTGTTTTTAGAAATCAAAAATTTCCCTTGATAGACAATTTCCTAGTCTGACAAGTCTGGAAATAACCATTTTCTCTCCCAGTTTACCCTAATACTCCTGTTTCTAATGTCTGTTAAATCATCTTGGTTTCTCAATCATGGTACCCATACCACCCTGAATTTTTCCTTTACATGAACACAGATACAGCCTTCCAACAGCTGTATGTGGTTATATCCTCTGACACCATTGGCCAGGCAAAATATATTGCATATATTAAAAATATAGATACAGTATGTATAAAATAAAATGATAAATATAAGTGTAAAAAAATTAATATGAAGATATGTTATATAAAATTGTTACTAATACCTTTCTCTTAAACCTATCTTGCATTTTATGATTCAGCTTATCAGCTTTTTCTTATGTGGCATCTCAGCTTCAAGTAATCTACTTAAGTCTAGTAAAAAACACCAAAAAAATGACATGGTAAAATTAGTGAACTTCAGGTAACATAAAAGTCATAATATGGTGACAGTAGCCAAGCCATTGGTTTAGAGTGTCTTTAGGCCAAGTAGAATTCTTGCAAGACATGGGACAACCAACAGTCACTTTTCAGGCTTTTTTGGTTCTCAAGTCCCTGGGTCTCCAAACATTTATCTCCTTGCTATTAATTATATAACAAGAAAGAGTAAGAAGCTCTCTAAAAAGGAATCTGGAGATGTATCAGTAGCAATTCACTCTTTTTCCCTCTTTTATCTTTGTTCAGATTGTTGCAAAGAAATACCGCAACTTTGAGTTCCCAACAGAGATGACGGGGCTGTGGCGGTACCTGCAGAACGCGTATGCCAGGGATGAATTCACCAACACCTGTGCAGCTGACAAAGAAATTGAGCAAGCTTACGCAGATGTGGCCAAGAGGCTCAACAAGTCCTAAGTGAACCTCAGTGGTGGCTCAGTATCCCCTTTTATAGACTCTTCTCCTTATTGCCTTAAGATATACTTTGTCATTATGCTATCTGGTTGGCATCCCTATGACTTCAAGTGTTCAAGTGTATTGGTCAGGGACAAATCTGGTTCTCCCTGGAGAAAAGAGAAGGCAGCTCTAGTGTGGGGCATGGAGACCCTTTGAAATCTGAACCTAAGATCTTGCTCAAGTAGTATTACTTGCAATCAGTATTTGAAATGAGTCCAATTTACTAGTTTCTTTTTTCTTGTTGGGGTATATCACCGCCTGTATTCTTTGGAGTTTTAAAACTAGGATATTAGCTGAATTTTCAAGAGTTAGGAACACATAGAACTGGTTCTTCCATAGGCTATTTCAAAGACGCTTTTTCCCCCTGTGCTACTGAGATCCTTGAGGCAGGAGCAAAATCTGAGAGGGGTAGGGGGGAAAAGAGTATGACCCTAAAGAAGAAATGCTTTTAGCAGTTATATTTAAAAAAACCCAACTCTCGGACTACATATTCTGTCTTAGCAGGCCCAAGAGTTTATAGGGTATTTATTTTTAACTTGGCACAAGAGGGGGAAGCCTGAGCGAGTATGTCAGACTTGCAGATGCTACTTTGCATAGAATTTGCATGATATTGTTAGATCTGTATGTTTAAAACAAAAAAGAGTGAACGAGCAATTGAGCGGGCAGCCCTTGGAAGAGCCCACTGGATCTGCAAGTTGGTAGAGACACGCAGACACAGCAGTAACGGTGGCAGCGTATTGTCTCCAGTGACTATAGAGGGAATTGGCACAGCTAACTAAACCATGTAGGATATTGTCGTCTTGACTGTGTGGTTGCCAGTTCTTTTATGATTGCTATCTTGGGAAACTTGGATAGGCAGGAGAAAGTTGTCACTGCACACGAATTTCAAGCCGGGGAAGCATTTTCTTTGTGTTGGGCTCTAGATGGGTCACTTTCAAGCACTCATCATCTCACCCAAGGAGAAATTTGCTCTGAGAGCCTCAGAGAGGGCAGGTTAAAACAGAATGAGGTACATTTCCATCCAGAAATTCAACAAGTATGCTAGCCAAAATCCATGCATGATGCCTTTGTCCATTCATCCAGGGTTTACCCATCGAGGTTACATGATTCTGAATTAAGATTATTTTCTCAAACTGATTATTTGTTCTGTCTGTAGCATCTGCATGACACAATCTGCTTTATATGAGTGATTATTTGCACTTTACTTTAGCAAATTCAGAATGACAGATCTTTTGCATGAAACCCAACTGCCCTGATACATACAACAGTGCACATGGCTCTCGATTTTCAGTTTGGGGAAATTTAGCCTTGTTTTCAAGGATAAAATAAAGCTAAGGTGCGATGCAAGGTGGCTCCCCTTCTGATTGGAGCTGCTAGAGCTGCACTGGTTTGAAGGGAACCACAAGCTCGTGAGCTCTGGCCGAGGGGAACCTCACAGCAGGCTTGTTTGCTGCCAGAAAGCTGGAGGACTGGAGACAGGATTGAAAGTCAGCCTTTGCCGTGTGATGCTGATGACAATCTGAAGCCATCCTCTTGCTTTGGTGGGATTATTCCACTTTTCACAATAACCAGCTGGGAGCAGAATGTTGATTGTTGACTGTGAAGATAGTTTGTGGTCGACTATTGTTTCGCATGCAATGGTCAATTTGTTCTGAACTTTCAAAATCTTGGAAGAAAATACATGAACTCCCAAGTCTTCTCCTAGACTGGGCTATTTTAACAGTGGCTAGATGGAGAGCAAGGGCTCACACTCTTTAAAACTTTGCTGAGAAATCAACTGGCTCAGAGAACACTGATAGCAGCCAGAAAAAACTAATGAGATTAGAAGTGTCTGCACAGGCACATGTGGCTTGTTAAAAACATTTCTTCATGAGATTGGAATTATTTGTACTTTTAATTTTTTTTAATTATGGCAACTATTTATTTATTTATTTTAATTGGCTCAGTCCTTTCTGTCTGTCTTTCTGGTTTTCACTCATCACACTGGTCAACATGGCTCTGTCTCTTTAGAAAAGTGTCATTAGCAACGGTCTGCAAATCCATTTGTAGAGAAAAGTCTTCTATCTGCTTAATGGTCACTAGGATTTTTTAGTTTTCACTACGATTTGGCTGGGGGCATGCCCATCAACAGAATCTGCATTTTTCTCAATTGTTTTTTTCCAGGTTTGTACTTCAGTTAATGCTTTTGTTTAATCACAGTTGCAGTGAATCTTTGAAAAAAGACACAGAGGCAGATGCAGATTCTTACGTGCTTACTATATTTAGCTCCTTAAAGATTGTAGATCTCAGGTAGGGTAGGTGAATCAGTCCAGGGTCTGACCTGATTTCCACCTGAATCTTCACCAGTTTGCTGGATCCTGTGGTTCTGGTAAGTTCTAATGTCTTTCTCTGGTTTTGCTAGAAGAGAGCTAAATCACAATCAGTTGATCTCAGTGACCTCAAGTTGCATCTATTTGTAAAAAACTGTGTTTAAAAATGGTTGAGCTTATAACAAAAAGAAAATGAGCTGTTAGTGCAATAAGCTTTTTTTTTAAGATGATTTGTATGTTCTTAAAATCTTTTTAGAATTTGATTATAAAATCTGAAAATCCCCAAGCTACTTTCCTTTTAATTAATAATAATAAAAAAATCCTTAAATATCCTTATTATTCTAACATTCCCAAAATAATCTAGATAAATGTATTGATGGATATAAGAAAAAGAAGGATATAAGAAAGAGGAAAATGAAACAGTTCTCATCTACTGTGCCTTTTCTGCCTGAATTCAAGTCTCACTCTGCATCCTAACTTTGCATTTTACTCCTAACTCTACTATAGGCTGATCCAAGACCCAGGCATTGACGGACCTTTGTTTGGGTTTGAAATCCAAGCTCATATATTCAGACCTGTAACTTTTGCTCACCTTTGTGCTTTTTGGCTTTAGCCATAGTCAGAAGCAGGAAATACTGGAAATCCTACATAGAAATGTGTTTTGCTAGGATTTTTAGCTCAGTTCTCAAGACTCAGGATCCATCACTAGTGAGATTTTAAAAGGCTCCAGACTCCTTTAGGCAGGGTATGTTTGGTGACCTTCCATTGTATTTAGAATTATAAGTAATAAATATTAATCATCCAGGATTCTATATCTACATTGGCAAGGCAGCATTTCTGAAAAGAATCTAAGTGACAAGACAGACATTGCAGATTTACAATAACTTTGTTCATAAAATTTTTGCAAGATGTAAAGAAAGACATAGTGCAGAGGGGGAAGAAGCCAACAATGTGGATTTAATCATCTAATTTCAGAAATGCAGACCAAATGTCTGTAAAGATGTCCATTTCATCTAAACATTTCTTAGATATTTATTTCAAAGCTCCCTGTTCAGTCAATCCAACACTCCATTCATATTGGAACTAATATTGATTTTTCTTCTATTAGCAGTGGTATGGGAGTGCTACAGGATCCCATATATTAGTTACACTTATTCTCTGTTAGACTATTTGAATTGCCAACAGGTCATCTTGCTGTACAGGTAGAACTAAAAAAGCGTTTTTCAGGAGCACCTAAATGAGGGCTTCTGACAAACATTTTCTTCCAGTACCAAGAATCCTATAATAATACTGCTTTATCAGGTCTAGTGTGGAATATAGAGCTGTAGGTTACTTCTATGTTTGCAATAGCTGCAAAGCCACTGACAGGGAGGAATGACAGTCTGTATCACAAAGAAACTAGACATCTTGGTTTCCTACAAGAAAGCTCAGCTGAATTGCACATAGCATTTATTTTGAATATGTATTCATTTTATTTTAACCCCTAGCCACGTTTCCACATCTCTCATCCCCTGCTCAAATTCAGTTCCAAGTTAGCCATAACCATTCTGCCCTTTCCTCGTGTTAAGTAGCAGGGTGCTCATGGATGGGTACGTGGAGAACTGTGTTTTAACTTAACCCATCTGTCTTGCGGGATGAAGCAAAGAGAGACCCTATTCTGCACTGTTTGGCTAATTAGCTGAGTTTAAAGTATTGCAAAAACTTAGACAACGCAAATCCCACTCATGTAAAGCCCCAGAAGCACATAGATACATTCACTTTTAAAAATGAATTGGTGTTTTAAAGAAAAACAACAAACCCCAAAGTCTTATGTCCTCCTTCATGTGTATTCTTTTAAGCAGCAGGAAGTTTGTATTTGTTTATTATTCTGCTAGGTATATTCACTATTCTTGAATTGCTTTCGATATTAAGAAACTTTTTTTTTCCAGTAAGATTTTGCCTTTCTGCTGAATCTTTTATCTCTTCATTAATTTTGATGTCTGCAATGACCTAGTAATTCCAGAGGAGGCTGGAAAGCTGTGAGGCTTATACTTGTTGAGAAGTTCAAGGAGGTAATGATTTTTTTTTTTTAGAAAACAGTATTAAAAACAGTTTTAAAAAAATGTGTCTTTTCATCTGGGATACTTAAAACTAAGAGTGATAGACTGTTTAGTCTGGACTGTGATTTTCAGCACAGACCTGAGCAGGCCACCATGTTTAAGGCGGCTTTGCTTGCGTATTTCCCAGGATACATAGGGATGTACAGAAACCCCATCCAATGCTGGTTTTCAAAGCTTGATCAGTCCATGTTTTAACATGTGACATAAAGGTCTGAGGATGCCATGTAACTTCTCAGGCACTCACCATGCAGTGTTACAAGACCCAGCACTGTCTCAGAGACTGCAGCAATCATGCTATTCCCCTGTTGCCTCAAATCATTCCCCTTTCACCATTCATCGCAGGGATGCTGAAGCTGAAAATACTCCAGAGGATGCACTTGAATGTGGTGTATTTTGAGCTGTGCTCATCAGCTAACCAGCTCTGAATGACGACATTGTGGCAGCTCAATAGTTTGTGCCTCTACTGCCAAATGGATGACCCATCACTTATTGGAGTAGCAGCACTTGGGTGGGAAACGCTGAAGCTGCTCAGGCAGTGATGGTGCAACCATGATGAAAGGTTTCAGTGCCACCTTTTCTCCAACCCAGCTCTCTAGCTGAAGTGTGTTAGCGGCTCAGCTGGGGCCATGATCCAACGCTAATGAGCATTTCTAGCTTGCAGCATGTGAATAGAGACTACTCATGTGTTTAATGTTAAACATGTGCTTGCCTGCTTGCCTGGAAAGGGGCCTAAAAGTCATGACAGAAAAGCCTATATTAATGAAGAGCATTATTATTCTCTTTCCTTTGAAATCTGGTGGCAGAATTCCCAGTGGGGGAATTCCCAATAGGAATTCCTAGTAGAGCCCAAGGCTACATAAGCATGAAGATGTTTCAAGACTGAAGATGTCCTTAGAAAACAGAAAACTCTCAAGGAGAAAAGGAAGCAGCAGTGATATATAGGGTCTTCTTAAAGATAAAGGACACCAGCTATGTCCAGGTGGTATCTGGGGGGACACCACCAGTGTTGCCAGGCTCCATTCTGGTTTATCATGGTTCAGAATGGAGCCTGGACCAGGCCATGCTGCAGTGAAATGCCAAGGCATGTTCTGCTATATCTCCAACCGCACTCCCTATGGTGGTATCCCACAGCATAACGATGCCTCCATTGTGTCTGCCTTACTCTTATTATGAAGTGGCTTGTCTAAAAAACACTGAGAAGGGTGGGGGAATTTTTTTTTATATATATACATGCGGTAAAAACAATCCAAATATGCTTTAATGGTTCTCAACATGATACTGTCAATTCTCACCACAGGGTGGAATTTGTTGGTGGAAATTAAATTAAATTAAATTAAAACAGAAAAACTTGGCTATTGCTAATGGGTACTACTGGGAGCCCTAAAATCAGTTTGCAGCATAGAAACATAAGAGGAGTGAACATCCTTTAATTCCCAGAATCACTTTGGTTTCGCAGGGTCATTTCAGCCTATTCTGCTGCACTGCTGAGAAGTTGCTTTTTCCCTGTCTCCCTAGGTCTATAAACTCTGAAGAATTTGGGAAATGGCTACAGGCACCACATTAATCTTTTTCTTTTTCACTCTTTCTCCTCCCCTTCATTAAATTAACTACTTTAGTTTGGAAGTAAGCAATAAGTAAATAGAACTTGCAAACAGCAGATTTCTTTGCTTTTTCATTAAGGAAGTTTTTAAGAGCTTTGAGGAAATGAGAGGTTATCCTCAGCTTTGGGAATAAATGGTGGCATAAAATATATATAGAGAAGTGTGATTCTGATTAAATAATTTTAGCAGGAAGATTACAGTTTGTTTTAAAGAAACATGCTTAGGACTAAACCAACAGAATACTCCAGATACGACAATAGGGACTTAAGATTCAGGTTTAACCTCTGTTGTTTTGGGGTTTTTAATTACTTATTGTACAACATAGAAACTATGTATATATATTTACTTTATTTAACTGCATTATTTAATTCAATACCACTGTAAATTGTGTTAGGATGGAAGGTGGCATAAAGAGGAAAACTTACACTCTTGAAACAGCACTATTATTACTGTGTCTTTGATTTTGTTTCCACTGGAATAAACAAGAGCTGCAGCATTTAGTTGTGTAGGATCAGGATCTCAAATTCACAGATCCAGATAGCTTGGCAGTCTCTTTGGAGGACAGGGTAATTTGCTATTTAGCAATCTGAGTCTTGCAGTGGGCACAGTGCATTTCAGAAGGCGTCTGGGACCGTCCTTGGGTGAATGGATAGCGTTGCTTGTGAAGGACCACAGTGAATCCCCTGCTGTTATAAAATGAGATTAAGCCATCATGAGATGCGGACTGGCTAACCCTGAGCCAGACACATTTGCCTGCAGCGCAGCCACTAAATTGGTCTGACATCAGGAACCGCAGCGTAAGAGCTTGGCCTCAGAAGTGAGTCAAAGTAGCATCTTTGTCACCAGTCATTTTCTATTTATAATGACACAGATCTATTTTATAATCACGGGGAGGCACAACAGGAGTGTGCTTTGTTCTGCCTAAATCACATTTCTCGTGCGGGTGCATTTAAACACAGCCTTTGGCCCCTTGCCGCACACCACACACACCCAAGGCGGGCAATTCTGGCACAACAATGCACACCCTGTCGTGCTTGAAGGCTCAAAGACTCCTGTGCTGAAGCAATAAACTCCTGCTAAATGGCTTAAAAATGTTCCCTTAAGTGTGCTGAGCTGCCACGCTGCCTCACTTCTCATTTCCAAAGCCATTTTGTGTCTCAGCCTTGGGTTTCCAATAAACCAGGAGTGTATTTCATTGTTTAGTGCTGGAAATTACTGGGCATTGTTAATCGTAAGAAATTGGGGTGAAAAAACCCAAACCCCAACCCAATCGTCTTTTCTAGTGCAAAACTGACTGCTTGTACATGCAGATGTATTTTCAGAGGCTGTGAATAGATTCCCAGTAACTCCTGGCTTGCTTTCTGGAGAATGGGTCCTCATCTGTACAAATCCTCTGAGCTATGATGGTATCCCCCCCTTTTTTTTCCCTTCCCCCCCCCTTTTTTTTTAATTTAGGGTCCTGTTCTTTATTGTCTATAAATGTATGATTTAGTGATCAATAGATTGATTTCTGTAGTCTGTTTTCATTTCCACAGCCTGAAGATCAAAATCAAGTTGCATAGTGAGATTTAAGAGTGAAAGGAAATGCTTTTTTTTTCTCTCAAACTCTGCTCGTTTTCAAATCCTGACTCATTTGGGCCACAGTCTTTGAGGGGGGTCTGAAGTTGAAAGAGAAATAGGGGAACCCACTGTATGTGCTACTGTTCTTCCGCTGTGAGAGGATAAAAGGAACCAGTTTGGAAGTCCTAGGAAGTATATGGATGTTTCCTTTGTTCAGTGTGAAATCAGCCTGTACCTGAACGACCCTAAGCTAACACACAGTTCCTTAAAAATTGAAATGATGTTAAAAAGCAAAATTTGGGATGTGAACACATGATGACCACAAACAATTCCTCTTCGAGGCACTTTACAGGCAAAAAATATCTAATTTGGAAGGACACTCAAATTTTTAGGTATTAGCCTGGACCCAAGTTAAGGACTGGGGTTTTTTCCCCAAAATGTCATTCATCTCAGAACTGCCTAATGGCTGTTGGGATTTTCACCACCTGAACTTCCGGTGTAAAAGCAAAATTAGGAACTCTTAAGAAGATGCAGAAATTAGCTTTAAACTCAGACCTTGTAAGCTTAAAAAAAAAAAAAAAAAGTAATTTATTTGTAAACAGCTATTTTATAGTAGTTAATGGTGAAGAGTAACTGTGCATCTAGGGATCTCCATCAGATATGAAAGAAAAGCGGGATAAATCCCTTCACGTACCTGTGATTTGCAGTTGAGGCACATCCTCTGTTAAAGGCTAATTTTAGACTACACTGTAACCTTATGGGGTAGGAGCTATATATTTCTATATATTTCTTCTCTGTATGTGAAGCTCCTGAAATAACAGGAACTTGATTAGAACCTGTGTGTGCTGCTCTGATCCTCATAATATATAATAATATGAATAATATGATTAAAATATCATTGCAGTTCACCTTTATTATTTTGATTGTGCGACTGTATTCTGTCAACTGTGAACAAAATTAATGTCCTTTTTGTATAATAGGTAGTATATTTTATTATTGAAGAAATAGTCAAATTTAATTTTTAAAAGCAAAAAAGTACCTGCTTATTGTTTCATTTTAAGCTTTTGGATAAATGAGCAAATATTTCTTTTGTATCCTTCAAATGAGTACGTGTTAAATGCAGAAGTGCACCTTCCTGAATTGAAGCTGTTTATAATCTTATATTCCAAGAGTGATTAACATCTGATAATTTGAATAAAAGTGGTTTATTTTCTCATTGGGTTATTCCTGAACTTTTGTTTGTTAATTGGGTTTTTTTTTGTTGGATGGTTGGTTGGTTGGTTTTTTTTTTGAACAGGCAACATTCCCTTGTCTGCAATTTAAAAAACTTGTGCTCAGAGCTTGAATACAGCTATATTCATCACTGGATTTAAAAACAGGTTTAATAGAAATAAAGAGAAAGAGAGCAAGGACAAGTAAGCTACACCTGTGCTGGAAGAAAGAAACACGGCCAGGGGGACTGTTGGTGACTGTCCCCAGGTTGTTGGTGCAGTATAGTTGGTGCTGCTGATGGCACCGTTTTAGCCTGGACCAGTGACCACTCTCCAAGACAGTGTCCAAGTGCAGCACACTGGCCATGAGAACTGGTGGGGTTATGAGTCTATAAAATAATGGATGGGGTGAAATGGGGAATGATTATTCAGTATTTCTCATTTCAGAGGTTATGTGTTCTTAATGAAATAATGAAGCAGCAAGTTAAAAGCAAACAGAAAGCAGTGCCTTTTTACACATTGCATAATTAAACTTTGGAAACCTTTACCAGAGGATGCTCTGCAGATCAAAATGAAAACGGGGTTCAAATATGAACATGAAAACTTCACGAGGAACAGATCCAGTAATGTTTTTTAAACATGAAAGTTTGGATGCAGTTTTCAGGTCAAGAAGTCCCTAAATACCAAGGCTGGGAGAGGGTACAGGAAGAGGGCCCAGATTTCAACTTGCTTTATTTCTTATATTGCTTCTGCTGTGAGAGGTTAGACACAGCTGAGGTAAGGTTGGGTTGATTTGCTCCAGAATGGCCTTTCTGGTCTTATGATACACAAACGTGAAGTGTTGCCAATTTCATTCCAGCACAAAACTTTGAATTTAGCTTCCCCAAAGCAAATCACTTCCAGAGAGTATTAGAGACAAAGGCTCAGAGTCCCTCTCACAGCAAATGGCAGGGAATAACCATCTATTTGGAATAAAAGAGTTCATCATTGATAGTTGCAATTGGAGAGGAACATGTAGGGTTTCTCCCAGTTTACATGTCAACTTTTTTTCTGGTGACCAAAGACTGAACTCTTTAGGCCATATCCCTTTAGTACAACATATCTTGTGATGTGTGGTATACAAATGAGAATTTGTTTCAAATTCTTCAAACCCAAGCTGGTAAGTGTCAGTTAAATGTTTCTGCTTTAACTAGTGCTGAAATAGCCATTCAGTTGTCCAGAACTGTAGAATCCCTGGGCCTTGGCTGGTTGCTTTTGGACTAAGCTCTCAATGTGTACTCGGTTGCATCTTTATAGATGTGTTCTTTCTCTCTGTATTGTGGCAGCACAGAGGAAAACCAGAGTATCCACAAAACCCACCATCAGGCATATCAAAGAATGAATAAATAAGGCAACATGATGCCTTTTTCACCTAATTTGTAACTGGTCCTGAAGAGAAGTACAGTTTTGCTGTTTGGTCACTCAACTGCATGAAGGCTGACCATGGCCAGCACTACTGTGCCTGACTGGTGTCACTGCCATGCATTTTCTTATAGAAACCCATGCCTTATACAGCTTCAACATGTCACTGCATTGGCAGAACCACACACATGAGACTGTGCCACCCTGATGAGCATCTCTGAGAGTGGCCTGTACTGAATGTTTCAAAGGGTGGTGCCAGGAGCCCCCAGGCTGGGATTTAACATATTGACCACACACAAAAAATGTGCCACACTGGTGGTGTTTTTTTTAGTGTTTATTTCATTAAAAATAGCTACATACAGCTCTGGCTGCTCTAGTTCTACAAACAGACCTGACACTGGTCTCAGGGTTCCTAAACACTGCTGTAGGTGATATTTTATGGTAGCGAATGCGTTAGATCCATTAGACTCTGTGTAAAAAAAGAGGTTTCTGTGTGTGAGTGATTGTGATTGCAGACCTGAATGATGAAAAATGGGGTGAGTTACAACTTGGATCACTCATCATTTTCCTGTCTTTATTTTATCATTCCTTATGCCTCCACTTTCAAGAACATTCCCCCTTTCCACAACCACGTCTGTATGCTGCTGGTCATTTCTTTGGTCATTTGGTCTCTGAAGGATTGTTTCTACCCAGCTAATCGCTCTATCTGACGGGGATTTGTACTGCTGTCTCTCCCTGCTTGCTGTGTGAAAAATAGAGTCCTTAGCAGGCTCCATGGAGCTGCTGGCACCAGTTCATTCAGGGATGGAGTAGGGGAGAAGCTTTGTGAAGGAGGGTTTAGTTTGGTTTTTCTTTTTTATCTCTATACCTGCTGTAACACTCTACACATCCTGCTAGACACACTGCAATCAGTCCAGTCTGCGCCAGGCAAGAGTTTAGACATTTCAGGTGTCATCCATCCTTCATATCTCGTGCATGCTTTTCTTTTCATGAGCCCAGCAGATGCCTTTAATTGCCAGCCACTGCTCTTGGCTTTCCAAGATGTAGCAGAGGAACTATGGAGTCCCCCTGGCGAAGGATGAAACAAAGGGGCCCAGCAGTGTTATGACATTTTCTTGCACTGAGTTGGCTTTGGGAAGAATGGGCTCTTTCCTCCCGTTAGATAAGCACAGAAATCTTAAGCAGATGCTTGCAAAACATCAAACAAATATATACTTAAAAAATAAATATAGGCTATACCCACATGCCCCATAATCTGGCCAATGTTCAGCCACCACTAACAGTATCTAGCCTTTCTCTGGTGAAGCCTGGAGGAAAAGACAAGACCCGCAGCCTAGTCACTCCACAGCAGGACTGCAACCGGCTCTACCAGCACCATCATCACAGGGCTGAGCATCACAATGCTGGTGCCCAGAGTCCTGTTGTTCAGCAACTAGAGGGAAACACTCCCCTTCTCTCCAGGGGCTTTAATCTGTTTAAGTTTCTCCTTAAATCAGCATTGCAGGATGCAAAGGGGAATTTAATGCCATAGGGAAGAAGTTGCAGCAGCCTGGAAAGCCTAAATTGCCAATAACAAAAAAAAAAGGGGTGTTCTCTTTGCTGCTTAAGTAATCCTTATGCTCCCGATTTCTAGGCTAGATATAATAGGGGGGATTTCTTCTAGTTGCCCTGCACTAGAAGCCACAGAGTCTGGGAAAAGCTGGGTGAAGGTATATTAATTGAGAAGTGTGAGAAAGAATTTACTGCAAGAAGTTTCCCTTCCCTCAACTCTTTGGTAAAATAACTTTAAAGAACATGATTGGTGTCAAGAGAAGGACTTTAAAGAACCTGGTGGAGTTCACCCATGTAATCCTCATTCATGTCCTCGTGCAGATGGGTTGTGGTATCAGCTTTCATCGGCTCATGTACCACATCCTGCACAGGGCCTACCCCATTCAGCACCCTAAACAGGTGATGCCATTTGTTTTCTCAGCAGTGCATGGTGCTGGGCCTTCTTTATTCCTAATTACTCAGCCTGTTAGGAAGCTCTTTAAAATTGCTGTAGTATCATGTGCTTTCTACAGCAATGTTGTCTGAAACTGCTTCACAAGCATTCATTCGATCACTTCGTGTATCCCTAATGGGGACAGAATGATGTTTCACAGTGTGGGAACCAAGCCTGAAAACTTGAGATATGAATTTTCTCTTCACTTCAGATGCTCAGTTTCACCTATTTAACGTGATTTTTTCGCAGCACGTTGCACTGCACAGCAATTTCAGGATACTGCTCTATCAATAAATTCAATGTGCTGCAAACTTTCCTGATCTCCGAGACAAACTGGCACAATACGGCTCCTGTCCATATGGGCTTTACCCTCCCAAACTGGACGTCTGCCTGCAAACAGGCCCTGGGCAAATGAACTTCCAAATGATGTTGGGGACAGATAAGTTTGGGAGGGTTGCTGGGTGGCCTGAGCCAAAAAGGATCTCACAGTCTAGAAATACATACATATATATATATATATACGCTAGGTTGTAAAGGCAGGTATTTGGGTTCCTGCTGCTTTGAAGTGCAGCTGGGAGTGCTCAGAGCTCCTGCACCTCAACTGTTGCCTCAGGTCCCAGTACTACCACAATGCTTGTATATAAAAAGTAGCACATTTGGGTCAACTGAGCAGTGTTTGGTCTTTCCTAAGGTTGGAGTGTTTGACTTTGCAAGTGTAGTAATGTTTTAGTGTAGTTTTTCTTTGTATAATGTCTTGTGTGTGAATAGGTATGCATAGAGGCATACATACATCTATTTACACGTATGTATGTATACATGTATAGTGTTATCCTTCCCTCTGAGTAGCATTTTAACTCTGGGTATCTAACAACCACAGAAAATAGGTGCAGTTGGTATTTGAGCTGCCACAGGGGACCAGCTGGCTTTTGCAACCCATCTTCACTGAAGCCTGAGTCCTAGTGAGGTTATTCGTCACACTGCAGTAAAGACGTGCTGCCATGCCCAATCGCCTGGGAAAATTCACTATCCCTTGCCACAGGGCATGATTCCCCAGGGAGAGCACCATGGCTGTCAGAGTCAGTTGGATGCCTTGCTCTGCATCCAGCCAGAGTAACACTCATATTTATGGTGTATGGGCTAAAATCTTTATTCACAAAGCAGCAGCTTTAGCTTTTTGTTGTCAGCATGGATGTTGAACTAATCAGAAAGA
>NW_009940429.1:41450-81094 GCF_000696875.1 Nestor notabilis | reverse complement strand
GGGTGGGGACCGGAAAAGAGGAGTTTGTGGGAACATAACAATGTTAAAGAAAAAACTTTGCTTGCTGTCAGTTAAGTCTTTCCATTAGTTACCTCTACCATTATGGATTCATTTTAAGATCCAGACTTCAATATACATAACTTTAAATCACTAACATCTTTCATGGCTCTGTGATTTGCTGGTTCCATATGTAGCCTTTTGGCCCACTGCATTGGCACAGGTTCAATTCTTGTTCTTCCTTTGGGTTACGGTTTCCCTGCTTTGATGCTGGGATCAGAAGGGGAAGAAGAGAGAAAGAGTAAGAAAGGGATGGTGAGATAGAAGGGAAGTGATAGCGGAGAGGGAAAGATGGGAGGAAAAGAGAGAAGCAAAAGACAAAGTAGAAATAATACAAATGGAGAAAATAAATAAGAACTAAATAAACAGTGGAAAAAGCAGAAAGAGAAAAACAATGAGAAATCTTGTCATAAGCAGCTGTCCCCATCCTGCTGCTTCTGGCAGCACTGGGATACTGAGGAGCAGGATGAGAAGGCTGATACAGCCTTTCCCAAGTGCCTGAAATGGCAGTGCCATGGTGCCACTTGTCCCTGTTCAAACAGGCTCAGTCCCTGCCTGAACTTCATAATTAAGCTCACTGAGATTTTGCTTGGGGTCTGGGCTGACAGCTGTATTGAATTTTGGTTTATTGTGTGATTTATCAGGGCTGTAGATGGGCGTTTGGGTGATTAAGTGCTGCAAAAATACCTTGGAATGCAACACACAGCAATATCTGCATTATTAATAACAATAATAATAAAGATAAATGTTCCTCCCCAGAGCTTTCGATGGCCGTGCCACTCAATTTAACATTTTAACAGTGGCATGTGGCCTCTCCATGGCACCTGGTAACATCTGATGTATTCGAGCAGGCAAAGAAAAGGTTATTTGTCAAATGCTCAGCCTCAACTATACGGTATTTTGAAAGCTCCAGGTCAGAGCAGCCTGAGCCGCATTCCTGTCCCTGACATCCAGCGAGGCTGAACTTTGTCATGTTATTAAGCTGTCAGCAGCACTGGGGCGTTATTTAGATTTCTGGTGGGAACTCCTTGCACATGCTTGGGGTGCTCTAGTGGGATTATATCAACACCATTGTAAAACACACACAAATGAGCTATGTTGTAATTACCACATGAAGACCTTGCTTGGCTGGGGTAATCGGCAGAGAATGGAAATACCAGATAAACACAAATGGGCCACCAGGATGTTTATTCCAGTGGCAACAATGGAATTGTTTCCTTCCAGGCCAGCCTGATTCTAGGGCTCCTCTGGCAGCCAAACTACCGGCTGCTGAGCATCTGTGCCATGCATGGAGGAGCAACACAGAGGGCCTCGGCTTCCTCCCTTGTACCAGGGTCCTACAGGCATGACCGGCAGGACCAGGGCTATAAAGAGATGCAGCAGGAACAAGGGATTTTAGGTGATGTGATATTTGCTGATATATTAAAAAAAAAAAGTAAAATGTTTTCTCTACATTTTTGCACCAGTTCCGCTCAAAGATCTGCTTTGCATAAGACTCTTGTGCCCACCAGGTAGGACAGAGGCTGCTTTCTGTGCACCCCTCGCTACGATGGAGGGGCAATTACAGCTTTATCAGTGATAGCTGCCTGTCAGAAAGACACTTGGGAAAAGCAGCTGCCTGGGGAGTTTGTTCTGTTGGTTACCATTCAACAAATCATGTTTTAACGTGCTTTCACCTTTTGCATTTTGGGGAAAGACACAATTTGATTTAAATTCACTGTATCTCCCAGGACCACAAGCCACAGTGGTCAAGTGGGACTGTGGTGCCACCAAACTATCCTGGGAAGCGCACAGGGATGAGATCCTCCTTCACAAGTCCTCCTTTCTTTGCCAATACATCAGATTTTTTTTATCTACATAGAACCTCAGGGCTGTAACCAGCATCATGGACAGTGGTTTGCTAAGCAAACTACCAATCTTCTGGAAAATGTCCTTGACCCAGGTGTTTGCTACAACCTCCATAACTCTGTCCATGGACAAAGGGTTGCCTGAGCACTCTTTAAGTCAATGATGGTGTTTATCTGGAGTAGTTTGAATGAGCAGTGAGGATGGTTGTGCACAAACTTGCCTGCCTCTGTCAGAAGGTGATGGCAGAGCATTTGGTCAATCCCTTCCTCTGGAGAAAACTGCAGGGAAGTGTAAGGGATGGTGACAAATAATCAATGGGTAACACCAGCATTGTTTGGCACAGCAAGACTTGAAAGAGGTTTTCCACAAAGCCTGACATCATATTCTAGTAATGCAGCAATATAATAATGATTTTTTCTATGAAAAAATATGACACAATAATATAATAAGTCCTTGAAGTAATTGTGTTACTCCCATGAATTTGTAAGCCAGATGGGATAAAGATGTCTTACTGGAGCCTCCATTTGCAGAGAGAGGATTGTCCAGAGTTGTTCAGTCATCACTTAAATAGCCAGGTTAGTAGTTCAGTCCTCATCTCCTGGAAATTAACGTATGAAGCACAGGGTCATCAGTGTCTTCCTATTTCTGGCATAAATAGAGGGATTTTCAGGAAGATTTTCTCCTCCGTTGAAAGGAAGAGGAAAGGAAAAGAGCAGTGGTGAATTGCAATTGAAGCCTAGAGACAGTGGGTTAGGGAGAAAAAGCCAGAGCTAAGAAGAATGGTGTTTACTTAGGGCCCATTTGCCATCTGGTGGTTCTAGAGAAAAACATAAACAGACCATGCTCTGAAAAGTTCCCCTCTGAGTCGACGAGTCTTCACTTATTTCTGGGACATGCAGGATACCAGGCACTGAACAACCATGACAATCTCATTGCCATTTCTTCCTCACTGCTATGTTTGCTGCATCTATCTGTGCTGTGCTCTGTGTTAGCTCTTGACCTCACGTAGAGGGTTGAAGTCATGCTCAGCACTGAGGCTAGATAGTGCAATTGATAAATACTACTGATCAGCAAACCCTTATGTCCTCTGTGCCACCACCACTATAGCAGCCTGTCATAGTTTAACCCTAGCTGGCAACTAAGTCCCACACAACCACATGTTTACTTTCCCCCAAGAGGTATGGGGAAAAGAATCAGAAGGGTAAAAGTGAGAAAAATCATGGGTTGAGATAAAGACAGCTTAATCAGTAAAGCAAAGCTGTGCATTCAAGCAAAGCAAACCAAGGAATGCATTCACCACTTCCCATCAGCAGGCAGGTGTTCAACCATGTCCAGGAAAGCATGGCTCCACTATGCATAACGATTGCTTGGGAAGACAAATGCCTATAACTTTGTATGTTCCCCCTCTTCTTTCTTCCTCCAACATTATATGTCGAGTATGACATCATATGTTATGGAATATCCCTTGGATCACTTGGGGTCATCTGTCCTGGTTGTGTCCTCTCCCACCTCCTTGTGCACCTATAGCCTGCTCACTGGTGGGGTGCACTGAGGAGCAGAAGAGGCCTTGCCTTTAGTTACTTGATCAGCAGTAACTAAAACATCCCTGTATTATCAACATTTTCTCCAGCACAAATCTAAAACATAGCCCATTGTAGCTACTGTGAAGAAAACGAACTCTACTCCAGACAAAACCAGCACACAGCCAAAGGAGTACAGATCAACATCTCTTTTGCCTTTATCCACTCTGTAGCCAGGCCAGTGGAATACTGATGTTGGCCAGGAGTTGACCTGAGAGCTGTGAGGGTGGCTTATCACCTGTAGAGACTTGGCCTCTTGCTGCACTGATGACTTGAGGTCCCAGGGGCACACTCATTTTCATCAACAGTTTTGGAAAATTTGAATGCACAGGTCATAGATCTTCTATGTGTGACTTCTCAGTTATAGGTTCTATATTCTAATATTTTATATTCTAATGAGCAATGTCTATCCCAAAAGGAAATTCTCATTAAGAAACGTAATCTTCTCAAAATTTTCCATATAAAATTGCTGGTTTGGACAAGCAGACAAAACCCCACCAAAACAATTAATCTTCATTTACTAACCAGGATACCAATGTTAAATATCTCATTGAAAGCCAGTATTTGGAAATTAAATTACGTATTTAAGTAGATGGCAGGACAGAGGAAATTATTCCTTCCTGTACACCAAAACAGGTTATTTTTGGCTGGTAGTCTTTGTCACCCTATGTTCCCCCTACTTGCTTTACTTATTTGCTGTCTTCTGACATGTGGGCTGAGTGAACATCTTCTTTTGTGAGTACCATGGCACATAATACAGGCGACCCACAGTTTGCTACTGATGAAATATGAATGAAGAGGAGGAACACATGAAGAGGAGGCTCCACAAAGGGATCTGGATGGGCTGGATCAATGGGCCAAGGCCAGTTGCATGGGGTTCACATGACAAAGTGCCAGGCCCTGCACTTGCGTCACAACAACCCCATGTAGCACTACAGGCTTGGGGCAGAGCGGCTGGAAAGCTGAGCAGTGGAAAAGGACCTGGGGGTGCTGATTGATGGAGCTGAACATGAGCCAGTTTGTGCCCAGGCAGCCAAGAAGCCAACAGCATCCTGGCCTGTATCAGAAATAGCGTAGCCAGCAGGGACAGGGCAGTGATCATCCCCTGTACTGGGCACTGGTGAGGCTGCACCTGGAATACTTTGTTTTGGACCCCTCACTACAAGAAAGACATGGAGATGCTGAAGTGTTTCCAGAGAGAACACCACCAGAAGAAGCTGGTGAAGGATCTGGAGAATATGTCTTATGAGGAACAGCTGAGGGAACTGGGGTTGTTTAGTCTGGAGAAAAGAAGGCTCAAAGGGGGATCTTATTGCTCTCTACAACTACCTGAAAGGAGATTGCAGTGAGGTGGGGATCGGTCTCTTCTTCCAAGTAACAATCAATAAGGCAATAGGAAATGGTTTCAAGTTGCTCCAGGAGAGGTTTAGATTGGATATTAGAAAAATTTCTTCACTGAAAGGGTTGCGAAGCTTTGGAACAGGCAGCCCAGGGAAGTGGTGGAGTCATCATCCCTGGAGGTATTTAGGTGTGTAGATATGGTGCTTAGGGACGTGGTGCAGTGGTGGACTTGGCAGTGCTGGATTAACAATTGGATTTCATGGTCTTAAAGGTATTTTCCAATCTAAATGGTTCCATGATTCTATCATAATTGATCATATGGATGGGTGCAGGCAACCCCCTGGATTCTTTTTGTGGGTGCTCAGAGTTGGCCAGATGCAGGATGGATGGGATCTTTTGTTTCTTTGACTCCCATCAGAAAAAATGCATGGTTGCATCCTTATCCTCAAATCCAGGGTTGAAGTCAAGGGGATTATATGGTCTGTTGATCTGGGGTAGAGTTTAGCGTGTGATTGAAGACGTGCTCATTTAGTTTACTGAATGGGAGCATTTCCATCAAGTTTAAAGAGAGAAGGATTGACTGAAAAAGAAAAAAGGACAAGGTAAGGGAGAAGGTCAGTGCCATCGAACAGGGGTGCAAGAGATGCACCTTTAGATAGCATCCTCTGAATAACAATGATCAGCACATTTAAAAGTCATTCTTCTTTAAAATGTCTGCAGCCAGGCACTAAAAAGTAGTGAAAAATAAATCAGGAAGGATATCTGAAACATAAAGATATGTACACAATAGAATTTGGAATAATGAGGAGTTATGCAGCTCTGAATTGTTCACTATGTAGCCTGCGTTTTCCTTGTAGTTTTATGAAATGTCTTATGCAGGAAAATAAGACAATACACACCTTTTCTCCCAGAATGCTTGAGCATTGTGTGTTTTGTATTCTGCAGTACCAAGATTTCTTGCTTTGGTGCTTGCTTACTCTTTGCCATCAGCCAAGGTCTTCTGCAGCTGCAGAAGAAAAGGCATCATATATTATTTTCCTCCTAGCTGAAAAACCAAAGTATTTAAGACAAAATGTAGAGTTCACTTGAAGAAGAGGGTTAAAAGTGTTCCCCCACAAAAAGGAAAGTATTCTAATCTTTGAAAAATTATTATTCCTGGGACTCAAGATTTTTACCAGTGATCTGCATCTGCAGCCTTTCCGAAAACACTCTATCATCAAATGATTCAATGTCATCATCAAAGAATGTTTGGCTACTGACTTTCCTTTAATAATAGTTGAGAAGTTTAATGAAAGGAAAGAAAAGATCTGCATAGATTTCTTCCTAAATTGGATGTAATCCTGCCTTTTTTCTTTTATTCCTTTTTTTTTTTTTTTTGGGTAATATTTCTGCTCAGAGAAAATTATAGCCTGTGGTGCCAGTGATGGGCTGTGTATGTTTTGTTTATTACAGCGGTTTTAACTGGAACCATGGGTGAGGGAGTATCATTATAAAATTCTTGATACTCCTGGTATATTTGTGCAAACATAGTTGTGGGCACTGAAGGCAGTGGAGGAGATGACATTTTCAAAGCATTTTCTCCTTATTTTAAGCATCTGCTCAGTCACTCAAATGCAGTACATGACCACATGCTCTCTAGGCAGAGAGAAACTGAGGTCCTTGTTCAGACCGGACATCTGACCTCGCATGTCCAGCCCCACCTGAGCTGAAGCTGGTTTTCAGCAGCTGCCACTCCAGCTGAGTCATGACTTGTGGTGGTCAATCCCTTCCTGGTGCTTGCCATCACTGCGTCAGGAGCAGTGTGAGGAGTTGTGTGGCTTCTCACAGCCTGGAGTTGTACAAACCAGGAATGACTGCAGTACGTAGTAAAAACATCCTGGGCACGCAGGGTACACACATGCAGTGGCTGGGGGGAAGAGGTGGTTGCACCAACTTTGTCAATAGCCAGTGTTGGGTCCCAGAGAGCTACAAATTCATGCCGTATCTGTGGTACGTGTGGAGATGAGCTCTGGAAATAAGATCTGCTGGCACTCTCTTTGCAATTCTCTGTATTTATTTACTATTTTCTATCACTGAATTTCTTCTCATGTCTTGTAGGACAGCTGTGGAGGAGATAAACAAGAAACTGTTTGAACTGCAATGGCCAGGTATTCTAGAAACCCAGGAGCTGGATTTCTTCCCATTTGGTATCTACAGGCTGAGTTAGACTTTCCAATGAATTCAGCTGGCAGCACTAGGTGTCTCCTGATGGGATACTGGTACCTCACTCTGCAAAAATTTCACTCACAGAGATGTTAAACCCCCTTAGAAACCTGTCTGCTGTGAATCACAGGTCTGCTTATTTATTTATATTACTCTGAACCGCAAGGATCAATTAGCTGATGGTGATGTGCAGGAGGAGGGAACTGAGATTTTTATTTGTCTTCAGAACCTGCTGCATCAATAAGAGCTGAGTGCTGCCTCTGCAGAGCCTAATGCACCTTGGTGTGACCCTGCTATGTTGGGGGCTCACACCAAACCCTTCGTGTGAGCTTATCCTCATCTAGCGTTGGCTACCTCAGACCAAGGTGTCTCTGCCATCAATGACATGTGATAAGCACCTCCATAAAGCTGTTTTCCTTGCTGACTGTAGACATATCTCTTAGGATGGAACAGATTTTTTTTTCTAGAGGACCATCTCAAGTGATAATAATCTCATATGGGGACTAATGGGGCTATGAGTGGCCTGAAGTGAAGCGCTGGGTTTGCACACTTTGCTGGATTGGGCAATCAGCAGCTGCTCTAACCAACCCTCAAGATTATCTGCGGTCACATTCACTGAACCACTGCTCTGCAAGGGACAAATTCCACTCCAGCCCCAGAAAGGCTCCTCTCATTGCAGCTTTATAGGTCAGTGATTAGGAGATATATGAGAACACATTTGTTCCTTCAGTGGTAGATGTAGCTGCCAGCAAAATGTGATGAGTAGGAAGCAAACCAGGCAAAAGCTGTAGCCATCCCCCACTGGAGCCAGGAGAAAAGCTCTTATTGACATCTGCAAATCAGGGCTGAGCCAAACAAGGGCTGTGAAGACAGAGCCCTGTGTACTGTAAGGTTGTGTTGGTCTACAACCAAGGAGTTGAATATTCTGTAGCTTACAAGATCCCTGCTGGGCAGCACAAAGATGAATTTCTCTTTCATCAGCACAACTGGAATTAATTTGGATTTGTTCTAGTGCAAAAAAGAAATAAATTCACTCTGCACATTTCCCCTTCTTTCTCCTTCACTCCCACCATGAATATGCATTAAAAATGGGTCCTGAAACCTCTTTCAAAGAAGTGACAACTTGAGGTCTATATACTGGGATTGCTTGGGAAATGTTTATTTGACAGGGTCATCATCTAAGAGAAGAGGAAGTGGAGGAAGGAACTCTCAAGAAAGGAAGGAAATCAATAAAAGACTGGTTACTCGACAGTGGGATAAATTTAGAATAAATAAGTAAATACCTTGTTGATTCAAGGCATCCTGTTAGGGGGTGCTCTAAAAGCAAAATATGGAGAACTTACTTAGTGTCTTGGGAGAGCAATAGTTGTTTTGACTACTTCGATTGATCCATGGCTTTATGTTGCTACTGCTACTGTTGTTTGGGGGTTTTTGACCAAATACACTGTGTCTTTACCTATGCTGATAGATTAAGCAGTGCCAAGGAGCATTTTTTTTGTGCAGCTCCTTGGCCGTGTCTGCTGTTAAATTACCTGAGTTTTCCCCAGTGTGCTTCTGGCCTAATCTCAGCAGGGCCCAGTGGCAAGCTGGGAGCTAGCAGAGAACAGGAACTTTTCCCAGTAGCAGCTTGGATGCAGCTGCCCACTTTTGGGGCAGTATTTAGCAGTGTAGACATAGACATCCAGTGAAGCATTGCTCCCATGTTTAATGTACTAGTATAAATGCACATATATTTTTAAATATGTATTTATCATAAACAACTAGAGGCAGATTTCTGGAACGTGTCGGGGTGGAAATTCATGGAACAGCGAGCACAAGGGTCCCACAGTCCTGCACCTTCTCTTCATTTGCTCTATTGCGTGCCCAATCTTTATTGTCTTTTCTCTTTCCTCTCTCAATCTATAAAGTATTCCCATCTCCCTTTTCTCTTTTCTGGTGTATTTTGGCCCATGTTTTCATAGGGTACATGTGTATTTCATGAATGTGCAGACTTGCATGTATGTTGCTCACGCTGAGTATAAGCCCAGTCTGTATCAGAAACAGTCATTTACCAAGCAGGGAGTAGTCCAAAGCTTACTATTAATAGTAACTCCTGGCATTTGGCAGTGAGTATCCAAATCTTTGAATGTCAGGAACATATAATTCATTGCAACAGCCTCAGACTAGCCCACATAAAGAAATCAAGTTTTAGTACAATACAAAAAAACTATTCTGAGGTTATTTTAAGGGATTTTTTTTTTTCCAAAAGCCCAATTATGAAAAAATACAGGAAAAATGCCTATTTTCAGTACTCATAGCCATTTCTTATCAGGATGAGGATAAGGAAAGATCAGCACCTCCTGTGAGAAGTGAGCAATTAAAAAATATACTTAGAAGAAGAAAAACAAAACAAGTCAACCCAACACACAGGCATTATTCAACAGTGAACAAAACCAGGAAAAATGCTAGCAAATTAAAAGAGGCTGGAGAAAGATGGTTGAAAATCAAAGGAAAATGAAGAAAATAGTTCCTTTTAATTTTCTTTCAAACAATCCCCCATCAACAGTTTTGCAGAGCTTTAGTGTTTTGGGACATCATTGAAAACTAGAATCAGATTTACATGCATATTAACTAATATTGTATATCAATCACTTTTATTTTTGAATTTCCTAAATAAACAGGACTGGTTAGTTTTACTGTACTACCTTGTAACAATAATATGTCAGGGTATGTTAATGTTCTCTTTTAAGAGTAGGGGAACTAAGGCACAGAAAGATACTAATAAGACAAGTACCCGAATACAGAGTATCTAGAGTGTATCTCCAGCTTCTTCACATATGAATTATCCATGGAACAATACCACCTACTTAAATTTAGACTGTGTTTAAAGATACGTCTTGTAAATGGAAGTTGATTGAAAGTCAGTGGTCTCCTGTTGTGCACTGGTGTTCAGGACTTGACTACTGGCAGAAGCTGAACAAGTTTAAGTAAACTAGTACAACTGTGCACAGTGGGAACAGAAAAGCAGTTAATTAGTTTCCATAATCCATGCATCCTTGTCACTTATGGATGCAGTTGAAAAAGAGGTATTTTTCTTTGCCTAATATTTCATGGGAAATGAATATTCTTCTAAAATTTTTGAAAAAAAAATTGAAATGTGGAGAGTGTCAAAGGTGTCAGACAGCCCAAATGAGGAAAAAAGCTTAGGGGGAACTTCGTGGCTTAGGAGGCCCAAAATGTCATTCAGAGTCTTTCACTGTCACTTGGTGGACCTTACTCTATCCAGGTTGATAGTTGCTACCACACCAGGCAGGTTTGCCTGTTTTTCATGAAATAAATGCTTTTAGTGAACTTAGTGCCTTTACACTATATTTTTAGAAGGGGTTTCAAAGGGCAGTTCAAAAGGAGGACTTATTTTATCCAAACCAGTTTGAGGAGCATTACCATACTTGCCAAGGTAAGTGACCACATGCAGAACAGCAACAGCAGTAGAAGCAGAGAGGTGGAGAGATGAGACAGCATATGGGGTCAGGGCATTTGCTCCTGGCATGAGCATCAATTCGTGGTTCAAACCATATTCTGGGCTGCATCAAAAGAAGCGTGACCAGCAGGTCGAAGGAGGTGATCCTGCCCCTCAACTCTGCTCTTGTGAGACCTCGCTTGGAGTATTGTGTACAGTTCTGGTGTCCTCAACATAAAAAGGACATGGAGCTGCTGGAGCAAGTCCAGAGGAGGGCCACAAGGATGATAAGGGGGCTGGAGCACCTTCCGTATGAAGACAGGCTGAGAAAGTTGGGGCTGTTCAGCCTGGAGAAGAGAAGGCTGCATGGAGACCTCATAGCAGCCTTCCAGTATCTGAAGGGGGCCTACGAGGCTGCTGGGGAGGGACTCTTCGTTAGGAACTGCAGTGGTAGGACAAGGGGTAATGGCTTCAAACTTAAACAGTGGAAGTTTAGATTAGATCTAAGGAAGAAGTTCTTCACAGTGAGGGTAGTGAGGCACTGGAATGGGTTGCCCAAGGAAGTTGTGAATGCTCCAACCCTGGCAGTGTTCAAGGCCAGGCTGGACAGAGCCTTGGGCGACATGGTTTAGGGCGAGGTGTCCTTGCTCATGGCAGGGGGGTTGGAACTAGATGATCTTAAGGTCCTTTCCAACCCTAACTATTCTATGCTTCTATGATTCTACGATTCTGTCTAGATACATGCCATAACAATTTGGTTCAGATCCTTGATGGATCATGCACAGCAGAGAAGCATACAGTCCATCCCTACCCACTCTGAATAGCTCCATATTGACATTCCTTATAAGAGTGGGGAACTAGAGATTTCAGGAGGTGCGTTACCTCTGGAGAAAATGTGCGATGCTCAAGCAATGCCCAGCGCCTGTGGTTCTGGCACTAGTGGAGCTGACTGCTGCACTTTCACCAGCAGCTCACTCATGGCAATGGAGAATGCAATTCAGGAAGAATTCAGGGAAATTGCTTTTATAATAACAGGGCAGGAATCTTCACCCACCTATTTCACCCTAGCCTGAATGCTACAGAGAGAAGTTATCCATATGAATTGGCTTTCTCAGCCAGTCTGAGTCATTTTTCTGAGTCTTAAGTTTTAAGGGTTTATTTGTGGCTACACATTGACTCTGGTTTTGTCCCTGGCATTCCTACAGGAAATTCAGCTCCACAGCTTTGGTGTCAGACTCAGCAAAACAACACTAGACTGAGTGGGAAGAGTTAGACCCTCTGGGAGAACAGGCAGGGTGAGGAGAGGTTGCCCCGTTGCCCTTGTTTTTCTAGTTTTGTGGATAACCAGAAGGTTACAGCCTTCAGCACTTCTGCCAGTCAGAGCTATTTTTAATTAAAAAAGTAAACCCAGGATGTTTTTAATATGGACAAACCAACAACAGGTTGTGTCACTGGCAAGTTCTAAAAATTACACTGCTGGGCCTTTATTAAAAGACACAACCATTCAACCATTTTGCCTACTATCTTTAAAAAAAAAAAAAAAAAATTTTTTTTTAGGTCTGATTTTTTTTTTTTTTAAGTTCAGCCATGGGCCCAAGTATTAAAAAATCCTTTTCTTGCTAAAGACATTACCTAGAAACTTGTGTAGAAGCTGACAATCCAGTCTGGGACACTATTATATTGCAGACTTTTATCTATAAATTGGGAAGAGTAGAAGAGTATGGTCAGTAGCATGTTCTACACTAAATTATATTGTCTTGTCATTATAGTGTGTTTATATATTGCTCTGCCCTCCAAAAGCCCCACAAGATATCAGAACATATGTGGTAGCTGGTCAGTGATCAAATATGAATTAGCTGGAAGATGTGTAAGAAATGAGCTCAATAAAAAGTAAAGATGCACATGATGAAAGAATAATTTAGCTAGAAGGAGGTTACCAGATCAGTTTTTTCAAGGACTATGTTTGTCATTATCCATCTCTTAAGAATGAACATATTTAATATAGCCATTAGTCTCTTTAACACAAAAGGCTTTTGAGATTTGCTGATGATGCAAAAAGAAGGACTGAGATATCACAGTGACAGTGAGACAGTGACAACCAATGTCCTGATGGTGAGAAAAGCAGAAATAGTATGATATTCAACAGAGAAAAATACAAGGATTTAATTTCAGAACTAATAATGGTAATTTTTGCTGGAATATCAGTCATCAGCTGGAAGCAACTAAGATGGGAAATGCATTAGTTTGTTAGCTGATAACACATTTATTTGGAGCCACCAGCATAATGGAACCAGAATAACATGAAAGTCTTCCCAGGATGGAAGATATTCCCAGAAAGGAAGATGTTTTAACACTGTTGTAAAAGATCTGCAGTATTGCCTATTTCTGTGTACTCATCATCTTGTGGACAAACCTGAGCAAATCAACCCCATGAAAACAGACTGAGGAGGACCACTAAATAAGCTAGCTTGGGGTGCAGAAACAGCCTCAAGAACTTTCACCTGGCATGTGACTTCACCTGAAGTACCTCCTGCAGAGCTGTGAAAACAGATCTCCTTGTAGGCTCCTCTCCATTAACCCCTTTTGCTGGAAATGCAGCAGCAGATTTGCAGTGCTGCTACCCTACAGTTGTCCACTTCAATGTGCTGCAACCTCTTCTGAAGCATCTGATACCAGTCACACTCAGAGGCATAACCATGGTAAGATGAGCAGCTATTTCCAGTCTGGCTGCCTGGCAATTTTTGTTACCCCAGGAACTGGCAACTGCCTACTTATACTGAGCCACTGTGCAGGAATCCATAATTAATGTCACATTTGCTCTACCATCAGTCTAGACACATTTGTCTAAACTATTGTTTTTAAAAAAGAAATAAAAATATTAAAAATGTCAATCCCCAACAGACAGAGAGTAAGAGAGTAAATAAAGCTGGCAGGCTCTTTCATCTGATCAGTTTTGCTACATTCCTAGTTTTCTTTTGAAGGGGTCTGAGAAAGATTTGCAAAACATGATTTCCTTTACCCTCCTTGGCTTTAGAGTCGCCCTGAATTTGTTGGCATCACACAACAGAAATGCTGTTAGAATTAAATTAGCTACCATGTTTAGGGTTTAGCAGAGCTACAGTATATTGTACTTAGGTGTTTTTTGCTGTTGTGTTATTCTGTTGTATTTTCCTCAGCCTGCAAATGTCCAGAAGTGTTCAGAAATAACATCGCTTATCTCTGAAGTTTAGTTATTTGTGAAGTGTCATACTGAAAGAATAATATTACAGAAGCTTTTGGATCAGAAGTATACTGTTAAACATCCAGATGAAAGCACAGGGGAAATTTTAATTGGTAGGATCTTGATTCAATATCTTGCTTCATAGCAACTAAGGATTTATTCTTTAAAAATGCCAGCAAAGATGACTGTGTATATCTGTGTAATTCCTCAGTACATGATGCTACTTTCTAATAAAAAAAGGAGAAATCACTTTTCTCTTTCTTTCTTTCTTTCTTTCTTTCTTTCTTTCTTTCTTTCTTTCTTTCTTTCTTTCTTTCTTTCTTTCTTTCTTTCTTTCTTTTTCTTTTCCTTCCTTCTTTCCTTCTTTTCTTTTCTTTTCTTTTCTTTTCTTTTCTTTTCTCTTTTCTTTTCTTTTCTTTTCTCTTTTCTTCTCTTTTCCCACTCCTCTCATCTTGTTGAATTCTAGTCCTTCAAAGCTGTGTGGAGGACTCATCTAGGGTTCCTTAGAAGTTAATGCTGGCTGACAGCCCACTAGTTATTTTACATTTGTCTCTGAGGGTGGAATGAGGGACATTCCTCTCCACCATTTATACAGGGAACCTAGGCAAATAACTTATGTGTCACCTTAATTCGTACCTTCAGGTGCTTATAGATGTAGATATCTACCTGTGAACTCATTCTCTTGACTCCTAGTTAAAAGCTTATTGATATGGTTAGTGGGACCTGGGCCAAAGATCTTCTGACCAGATGTAGGTGTCTACAGCAAGATGAACTGCACTGACTCTTTGGATTAAACCTCCACTGACTATAAAACAGGGATCTGGATGCCCAGGAACATGTAAATGTGTCCTGAAAGCACTTTGGGCATGATTCATCCCACCGTTCATGTCTAATTTATAAGTAAATCACTTGGGTGAGGATTCTCAACTGTAATACTGATCTATAAGCTACCAATTCACTCTGGAGAAATGACCAGCTCTCACTGATATAACTGCTTACAAACTTTATGTAATCTGCAAAAGATGCCTGCAGTGATGTTTTTCTTGAGATGGATGAGTTAGAAGACCTCAAACACATTATTTAGAGATAATATCTACCTATTTATAACATTTCAAAGTTCTTATCAGTGTGATATTACCACAAAACCCGTTTAACTGGAGACAGAGAAGAGCTGGCTTTTGGTTTTAATGTATCCAAGCATTTATGCTACACTCATTCACACAGTTTCTGAACATTTAACAAAAGATGCTGAGAGTGAACTATGATGGTCCATGTATTTATTTTCTTCAATTTTTACTCTTTCTGATAAGAATATAAAGCTCTCTACATAGCTTTCCTAACTATACTCTTAAAAATACATGGTAAAACTACTATTGGATTCAAGGAGAAAGATACATTAACATCAAGTGTTTTGCAGAAACCTGTCTTGAAGTGACAATAGCTCAAATCATGTAAAATTAGGGAGAAATTTCTCAGCAGCGCTTGTGCACAGTTTGTGTGACCATTTCTCTTAAATTTTGTTTTGTGGTGGCAGCCTTTTCTGTTTCTGTCTGAGAGTTTAGGATTTTAGAAAATAAGTAATTGTAACAGAAATTGTAATGAAAGGTGAAGGCAAAAAGTCAAAAGAGGGAGTGAATGGCAAGAAGCACAGTGTGCAGAGAAAATGTTTTCCTGACGCAAGAACTCTTGACCACACCTAAAAAATGAGGCTAGGTTGGAATGAATTACATTTTTCCTATCAAAATAAACATTTTAATAAAGCAGTAATTCAATTCTGTTCAAAATACATATTTTAACTGAAGAACTCACAAGATTTCTTTAGGCCTAAAGAATATTTGTAGATTTTGGAGGCATTTTAGGGGGTAAAAGACCCTGAGTGTGGCCACAGCATAACTGTTGCAAATGTTTGGATTCTCCTTCATACCATCTCCCCAAGAACAAAGCTCGGGGAGCGTGATGAAAAGCCAGGGCGTATACTCTAAAGCTCAGTACGACACAAGCCTACAAATGTACACAACTTTCATCCAGGAATTTAAACATCTCCTCACTCTACTACCTCATGCACACACATGTGCGTTGGATTCCCATTCCTTTTCCCTGAGTGAACATCAGCAATCAAACAATGACCTGAAAGTCAGTTGAGGAATGAGACATACAATTAGCAGTGAAATAAAAAACAGCTGGTGCAACTGAATAGCTGTTATTCTGAGCACATGAACCTGAAAAGATACTGTTTATTTTACAAGACAAACAAAATTTCCCTTCTGCTTGATCTAGGAGAGCATCTACCATTGGGAGCTGTCCATTTTCATTTAGACTTTCTGGTGCCAGGGCCAACTGTGCAGAGTTATAAACAAACAGCAGAAAGTATCACTTTCCTTGTTAATTTGACAGTAAACAGTACTAATTTGACTGTGCAGCTGTTTATTGATACCACCTCCCCAACAACTTAATATACAAAACAGTAGCCAGAGTGCTGGGACTTCACTGTTTACAAAATTCAAGGAGGCAGGGTGGCCATAATCTCTTGCTGTAAGACAGACATCAGGAGTTACTGTGATCTGTGCCTTTTTCTTTGCACCAGGATAAACTACGGAAATGTATTACTGAGATCAAAATGAGCATTTTTTCCTTCATGAGTGTCCTCAAGCTGGTGTTTCCAGAATCATTTATTAGTCTTTCTCTGATTTCTGTGAGATCAATGAGAGCATTGCCCTCTACTTCTATAGCATCTGCTCGACTAGCTTGCAATATCTGACACTGAAAATACATCTTATGTATTTAATTATAAGGCATTCTTAGTACTAACACAGATGATCTGCTGTATTGTATAAAATAGTGACTGGCAATGTTTCTGCTGAAGAAAAAGAAGCTGACTCTGAAGTTGCTCCAATGTTGTGCAATAAAAATGGAGTAGAGGCATCATGCAGAGGCATATTGATTTGCTTATATAAACATGTACATCTGTGTTGATAGGAGCCAGACTACAGTCTTCACTATCATCTCCTAGGGTGAATATCCTTAGACTATCCATCATTAAAGGACGATGAAGGCAATCCCTTCAATCATCACTTGTTTTCTTGCTAAATACCTTCTATTTAACAACCTTTTTTTGGTAAGATATTAGTATTGTGCAAGGATGCCAAATTTTATGCACTACTAAAAGCTGAGTGTTCTTTGCAGCTTCTCTTCTGTATTTTTAAGAGTAAAAATAAAAGAATCACAGAAAGATTTGCAGTTCCACAGAGAACAAATAGTGGTGAATGATTGTACAGTCTCACCTTAGTCCAGACTGGTGAGGGACAATTAGTCATTATTTTCTGTTGTATTTGAAACCTGTGGACTTGCTTGAAAGATGTGGATCATGTAGAATAAGTAGTTACTCCCACAAAATTTCAAGAGGTCAAGCTCTGCAGGTTTCATTCAAATGACAGGGATAGTGAATGGTCCAGAGATGTCCTAAAGTAGCAATTGGCCTCTAATTCTAGGCCTCACTTTCTGGTTTTGAAGATATGAGTGGATTAAACTAGACCCAGACGACAGTCTTGGATGTAACACTTTGGGTCTAGTCATCAACAGCAATGGTTCTGGGTCCCGTAGTTCAACCTGGACATCTCTCTTTCCTAGTAAAGTAAACAGGATGTTTATGGGCATAAACCCACAGAAACTTCTTTTTGTACACAGGTGGGTATTGGACATTGGACATTGTTTTATTGGCAAAATTTCCAAACCAGAAATGCTCCAACAGGCTGACTATCCTGCTACAATGTCTTCTTTATAGTGGGTGTTTTGGCCCTTGAAGACTGTGGAGAAAGGACAGGGGGATCACAATGGATTGTGTCAGGGCTGAACTGTCATGACAGTCATGACAGACTAATGGAGCAGAAGTTTATCTTGAAGAAAGCGAGAAAGCTGCAAGTGGTTATTTGTGTTCTGTGAGAAGACCCAGGCTGCTGACTCTGCTTGGGGTGTGTGGGTAAGTCAAATCTCTCTTTTTGGTTGGCAGCAGTGGCCATATTAACCACAGGCACAAGCTGCCACCAAAGGACATACTGGGATTGTGGCTGGTCTTGCAGAAAGGCATGTTGGGAGGGTGGGACTAGAACCAAAGATGCCTTTCGCTTGTAGTAGTGGAGGCTGCAGAGGCTCCCCAGCCAAGGATGCCTTCCACCTCTTTTCATTTGTGCTTATAGTTTTGGCCTGGAGCTATCAGATGCTGGCAGAGATCTCCAACTTCCCTGGGGCAGTAAGGGAAGAAATTCTAGAGATACCATCTCGCTGGTTTTATTTTCTTAAGAATAATGTAGACATGGCCTTTTTGTGTGTGTGTGGACATAGGCCTGTGACACACTGCCAGGATGTAAAGTGTTCTGCAGAAAAGCTGATGTCCCCATCCAGAGAACACTCAGTCTACACAGATGGCATGCAAAAGTAGACAATATCAGCTGTTATATTTGGGAAGTGAGCATAAGAAAAACAAAGGTAAAAGACATTCCTTGCCTAATTTGCATGACTTTTAATAAGTTTTTCTTTTGTCTTTTCTCTTCTCTTACCTATTTTGTTAATGCTTCCTTGGAGTGACGACTGATGCTATATCAGCCTTTTGGATGAAGGATTGTTTTAAAGATTGTAATGAATGCTTGGAAGAATTCATACCACTTGATTATGCCAAGTTTTGATTGGATCAGTCTCACTTGGCTGAGATGGCGATATCATCTTTAATTATTTTTTTTAATCACTGTTGCCCAATTCTCCAAGTCAACAGTTTGATAATTAAAAATATATGTATGGTTTTCATTGGGCTTAAAGGTAATTTAAGCATATGTATAATACCCTTATGTGCATTGGCAATTTAAGGTATAGTGGAGAGAGCTGAAAACTGCTTTCCATCAAATACACAGAATTCAGAAGAACAGTGTTGGTGTACCAGCAGAAATACAATGACTCCATTTGCTTTGAGATTAAAAAAAAAAAAAAGAAAAGAAAAAAAGGAAGGAAAAAAGAATTTAATGTCCATATTTTGCCCCCAAAATATAAATAAAAATCCAAGTATTTGAAATGACATCCGGACAGTTTTCCTAATTCTCACTGCATGCAAAATCAAGAACTGCACAAATCTGATCTATGGAGATCATGGTTGCCTCATGACAGGCAGCTGTCCAGATGTTCCTGAGTTCTGTTACATCAGGATATTAAAATGTTACCCCTTGTGATACAGCTGAGGGGCACTGCTAGTTTTCAGGATAGTGGTATGTTTGCAAACAAGTAAGAATGTACCTTTTAGTATACACACCCTGGATACAGTTTCAATAGTGGTTTGAAGTCTACAAGTATTGCTGAGGGTTGTTCTAAATGAGTGTGAAAGATGTCTTCTCCTCATTGAGCTCAGCCAAGCCTATCTTAGCTGGAAAACGTGCTTCCCTCCTCTTCCAGGGTTTGTATTTGGGTGGCACGAATTTGGCCACCCAAATACCCAATATTTGGCTGTGCCCAGTGATGATCCTGTGTCCAATTGGATCCTGAAGTAGCACCACCAAGTTAATTTTGTGGTTTTGTGTTTTCCTACAAGATGCTGCAACTTCAGCAATGGAGTTTATGTCTGAAAGGCAGAAAGTTACCTACAGCTAAAATCTTACTCCATACTGCTTACTTGCTCTTTCATGCCACATTGTGTATCATTTTGTATCTGCTGGACTGAGGCAGGAAAGCCAAAGAGGGTTTCTAGCAATGGTCTGGTAGTGAATCTAACTAAATAATTTGTGGCACCCTGTTAATAATGGCAAACCTGAAAGAGTGGTCTAGCACTTCTTCTAAGGACTTGCAGAGCAGCCCTTGCATAGCTCTTTCCACTCATTTTTCTTCTGTGTACATTGGACTGTCTGTTGGCTCCAGATGCGAATACCAGTGCTTGGACTTGGAGAACTTGGCTTGGATTTGACTCTCTCTCCAAGCTGTCACTGGAGCCATGGTCTGTTGAGCATTTACACGACCAAGGTCTTAACGATCTTTACAAATGATAAATTGCATACTTTTAAATACTTTTCTTTTGTTATCTTGGCCTCAGAACAGTTTGCAGGTTTCTGGAGTTCCTGTAGATGGCAACTGCAGGAGAGATGTCCCTAATTCTGATTTGACATCTAAACTGTGAGATTTAAGCTCAGGGAGCCAGGAACAGGAAGGGTCCTCCCAATTGAAACTAATTGGATCCATGCTCTGATATCCGTGCCTGTTTCCAAAAGGGTATAATGATTCCAGCCAGACTGTTTGCTCAGTGTCAGTCTGAATTTAACTTCATGCTACTTCACTTTATTTTAATTTGACATTATTTTCGTGTTTATTTTACCTAATAAGTGAATCATTTAACTATAAAAGACTCATTTTGGAGGGTTAAGGGTGGAATCTGGAATGGGTGAAGCTTGGAATAACCACTGACCTGCTCGATTATGCTGGAGTAGGGTATGAGCAATGATGTCACGTCAGGGAGGTAAGCCAGACATGTAGAAGTGAATAAGCTTGCCATTCTCCCTTCCTCGTCATTAGAAATGTCAGTAGACTTGCTTGAAAGACAAATGTGGTTGAGTTTGTGACAAAGACTCTCTGAAGACTCCACCAATCAGAATGCATTTATGTTATTGTTGAATTTCATTTTGAAAAATGAATTTTAAGAGAAAATTAATGGCATTTATACCATGAAAATACCATTTCACTCAATCTGCCTTATCATGATATATGAAATAGGAGACTTGGAAAGTGGCTACTGATTAAGTAAACCTCATTTGAGAGGTACACAGTCTATGATTCAAAAAGTGCACAGTGAAAATGGGACAAACTGTTTCTGAAAAGTGGGCCCTTACATCATTTATCAGACTACCTTTCAAAACAAGTTGTCAGCTGAATTGGAGAGTCTTTAACACTGAATTGAGTTATTCCTGATACATGGTGTTCTGAAGGTGTAATTTAGTAAAAGATATGTTAATGTCTCCTGACTTAAAGAGAATTTGTTTCCTTTGTTGTCACTTGAGGTGGGATTAATCTTGGATAACTTTAGAAAGACACAATGAGGATATCTGCACTGAGGTTAGTCACCCAGGCATCTTCTGTAAGCAAAGGAAGGAAATAGAATCCCTTGGTGATTGCTTCATCGAGCTAATTTTTGTCATCTGTATTTGGAAGAGATATATCATGACTTTAAAATGCATCTGTCCTTATTGGTTATTGAGACAGCTGGGAAAGAGAAGGCTCCAGGAAGACTTTATAGTGGCTTTTCAATACATAAAAAGGTCCCATAAGAAAGGTGGAGAAAGACTTTTTACCCATGCCTGTAGTGACACAACAAGGACCAATGGTTTTAAACTAAAAGAGGGTAGATTTAGACTAGACATAAGGAAGAATTTTTTATTGAAAGGGTGGTGAGACACTGGAACAGGTTGCCCAGAGAAGTTGTGGAAGCCCTACCACTGAAGTGTTTAAGGTCAGGTTGGACAGGGTTTGAAGCGACCTACTCAGCTGGAAGATGCCTCAGTCATTGGCAGGGGGGTTGGTGTGGATGATCTTTGAAGGTCCCTTCAAGTCCAAACCATGCATTGATTCCATGATTCTATGATTCTATGATACTGTGACTACAAAGAGAATCCAGAGTGATTATTTTTAGGCAGAAGTCTGTATTTTAGTGTACACCCATGGTCAGGTGAATTTCATCCTTGTGGTCTAAAACTGAAAACTTTGAAATAATGCATCTGACTCACTGTACATAATAGACTGTCACAGTTTATTTCATTACCTCTGTCCTGGGTCACATCTTGCCTGGCCAAAGCATAACATTAATGTATTTTCCAGAAAAGCATCTGCTGCTGGCCTGAAGATCTTATGCACAATCTGCACTACTTATTTCTAGAGCTACACTTATCTAAAGAAGAGAACCTCTTTATATTTTTAATTCAAGGCCAGGTTGGACAGAGCCTTGGAAAACATGGTCTGGGGTTAACCCTAACCCTGCCCATGACAGGGGGGTTGAAACTTGATGATCTTAGGGTCTTTTCCAACCCTAACTGTTCTATGATTCTATATGGGCTTTATACAAGTCTTGACTGAAACTTATGAGTACACATGGATTGCTGCAAACAATATACAGTACTTGTTACCCTGAAAAAAGTTGATGCAAGATCAATATATTTAAGGAATGATGGAACAAAAAGACCAAGCAACTTACTTACACAAATCTGTACCTTGAACATCTTTCTCCCCTTGTCCATACCTCTTAAGCATTACATACTGAAATCCTTTTGTAGACCAAGTAATAGAAGGGCAAGTTGTGCCCTCATTAATACCAGTTCAAATCCACAGAAGCCGTAAGTATTGGAATAGCCCAGCTGACTGCTACTGTAAACCCAACACTGGCATTTTTCTGCTTATGCAAAACCTCATCAATGAAATTTTGGGTAACCAAAACCGAATGTGACTGATTTACAAGAAGGATGATGTTGTGGTCAAGGCACAGGAGTTAGGTATAGGATCCATAAACTCAGTTTCTGGTTATTTCACAGTCTTCCTGTTTGGCCATGAGTAAGGTTAATATATTTACAAATGTTACACAGGGTTTTTTGCTAGCTCTAGATCATATTTTAGTTGAGGCAATGAGTGTCTAACCAAGCTAGTTTTCATTTCACAACCATTACAAACCTGAAAAGGAGTTACTCAAAGGATGCAGAGTTTGAACAGATAAAGGATAAAAAGCATAAGAGCACAAGCCATGACGTTTTGACAGTACCTGACATCTGAGTAATAAAAACTTGATGAGCATTAGTCATTCATAAAGCGTCATTCTTACAAAGATTTGGACCTTCATATGAATAGAAAATTACTATCTTAAGAGAAAAAATTTAGTTTACTACAAGGTCCATTCTGTTGAGCTGAAATACAGCTATATAATTGTCTTGTTATTAAACAGCAATATTTTCTTATTTCATATTGACAGGGAAATAAGGCTTTGTGCAACCAGACAACCTGTATCAAATAAACTGAGTTAGACAGATTTGTCTAAAGTTGTCTTGGACTCTCACCCTCTCTGCACCACTGTAATCTGATCCTGCAGAATTTCACAATGAGCTTTTGGCAGTTGTTCCCCTAAGGTCTGTGACTCTTACGATAAAATCCTAGATGCTGATCGGAAGGAAAACCTTCAAAGCTATAGAGAGAGCACATTATTGCAGTGGTTGACATAATGACATCTGGAGGAAGATATTACCACTCAGAAATTGACCATGGCGGTGTGGTAAGCACTGTGGCTTCTCCTAACTTCAAAGCTCAACATGGTACTTAACAGATGACAATACCCACTTCCTTGGGCCTTACTGAATTTACTTACTGTGTTTCTTGAAAATTATCTTCTCCACCACATGAGTGACCAAAAAGAAAACCTCTACAGGAAAAAAAGACATTAACGTCTGTACTATGGAGTCAAATGTGCCCATGTTTATACGGGGCTTTGATGTGTGTGAGCAAGTGCTGACTCTAGATTTTGTAAATTTAGTATAATGTGTCCCAAAATGTTTTTAGTATAGCTTTTGAACACAGTGAGAATATGAAATCTGTTATCAGATATTTAGCAGGTCAAAGAAAAACATACCCCTGCTTCTGCTAGTCCAGCTATTTAGGAGCTTTTACCTATTTGTCTATCTTTCTGTTCTGCCTGTCCAGAGAATCATTAAATGTCCACATGCATAATTTGACACCAGATATTTTTTTTGCTGTGTGTTGAGCAGCTCTATAGGGGAGAAGGATAGGATTAGGTAAAGTGTCAGAAGTAGGAAGAAGACTGGGAGAAGTCAGAGAGGAAGGGGAAGAAGGAATGAGCCCTGGTTTTGTGCCCATTGCAGTCTGGATGATTCCCAGCATTTCCATTACTCATTATTCCTTTGAAGTCAGTAAATGTCTGTGAAAATTACAGGTGAAGTTTTCTCACCTTTACCTAGCTCCAGTAAAAGATGACAATTTACTCCCACTGCTGCTTTCCCTCTTAGCTTTAAAAGTGGTTGGTCCATAGTTTGCATCAATAGTGTCCAGCCCTTCCCATGGCCCAGGTGAACATTAGCATGATGGCTTCTGATGAGCCATGGAGGGCGAAAAGAGAGTAAGGATTTGCTGAGACCTGGGCCATGTTTTAAAATAAATAAATAAATAAATAGCCCAGCCAACCTGAAAGAACATTTTATAGTTGTAGAATCAAGCACTTAAAGGTGATAAATGCCAGAATTAAGGATGTCAGTCAACTTCAAAACATTGCCTTCTGGCATTGGAAATTATGATATAGTCTTTAGTTATCTCATCACATACAGTTTTTTCCTCAAGGCTCCTGTCTCTGTTAATGCACATGTTAACAGTGAGGAGCAGAAAAAGAAATGGAAGAGCTGCCTATTAATTTTGCATCAAATGAAGCAACGCTGAAGGTAAAAACTGAGCTGCAAAAAAGGAGCTAATAGCTGCAAAAAAGGGAGTTAAACTACTAATTTTGAGGTCATAAATTTCTGACAATTACCATAGTGTCTTGCTCGTCTTTGTATCTGGAGAAGTGCTGACTTAGATTATAACCAATTATCTGAGCAGTCATCACTTTGACAAAGTGGTTCCTCTGAGGCATTGCAGATTTGAGCTGGTTGTGGAACCAAAAATACAATGTTCACACCCATACAAATTTAGAAAATTTATAGACATGTACCAAAATTGTTACTGCACCTTTACTGTTTTCCTTAAATAGTGATATATGATTAAATCTTTCAAAGATTTTGCCCAGCCAGCTGGTCAGTCCTTCTGGTTTCTGTAATCTAATTAATTCCTCTCTTGCTGGTAGAAAAGACAATTAAAAGTTCTTCTATTTCAGAGGGCATTTTTGTTACAGGCAATCAAGCAAACCTGTGTGATTACACTTATAAGTCATGGTATATGTGGTCTTTTTGATTGCATATATCCATGCAGTCAAGCACATTCATGTTAGATCTGATGGTCCTTGGCCAAGCTCTGCAGAAGACCTATATCAAAGATCACCTCAACAAAAGGTCTACAGCATCTCTTCAGTCACTTTGTATTATTCAAACACCTTTAGTCTCACCATTAGCAGCAAAGAGGTGAAACATTACATTTGTATCTACTCCAAAACTGGACTTCAATCCATCCTACCATAAAACCTAGCTGAAGAAGCCTGAGACTGATGGACAAATTAAACTGTTTTGGTAGCAAATCCAGACAGTTAGTTTGCCCTTCAATTATCACTTAGGTCTGGAGTAGAAAGAGATCTGGTATTTAGCCCCTATGTTTGTACACCATGCTATTATACTTCCTCCTTTCCCTGTCCAGATCTGAATTTCAGACATTCATATTATCAAAGACAGACAGCTTGGATGTTCCCACCACTCTTAAGTACAGCAGATTCTGGGTATGAATTTGTAGTTCTGTATAGAAAATCTGGGGCTCTATTTCACAGCAGCCTCCCCAACTCTGAAGTCCTCCTGATAATTCTCTTCAACACAGACATACTTAGGACAGGAGGATGTCTGAGGCCCAAATATGGACATTCAGGGTATCCTTGTAAGTCTGTCTGATAATATTAGTAAAAGACAGAAAAAAGTGTTAGGAGTGAAACAAACAGTACAAAGCAGACCCAATGCCACTGCTACTACCGAAAATGGCATACAAGCAATAATAATGATGCTGGCTATCTCATCATGCATGTATGCAGGGGGCTAAAGATAGAAAAATTACACAGAGAAGCATAAAGTCTAGGTTTTATGAACATTTTGAAGCCTGCTTTGTAATCTTACTGACATTTTTCTAATGTAGTTTTACATGTGTGCATGTGACATCTCAGAATTAGAGGAGTATAATTCTGGAATTCCAGAAAAGACTTCAAGAAGGCATTGAACACAAAGCTGAATGTCATCCATGTTGTTCTTGACATGTTTCCCTGCTCTAGAAAACACCCCATGATGACAAATTCAAATACACAAGTGATGTGCTGTTTCAGCTTTAAAAAGTTTGTCCTCTTGTCAAATCTAAATTGTTCTTGTTGAATTTTAAACTCATTACTTCTTGTTTATCTTGCCTTGCTCTTTGTGTGCACCATTTGTGCCTAAGGCCATGAAAATTATGAACTGTCCAAAGCAGTTTTGAATCTCTCTGTCTCCCAAGGGAAGTTTTAACTTCAGTTATGTATTAGGAAGACATGGTTAAAGGACTAGGGTTTTCTTTTCACTTTGATCTTTCTTGGTTTAAGCCAGCTCTAGAGGAAGCTCTGGTATTCTCCAGCTCTGCAGGAACTTGTCCTCCCCAGCATCTCAAGGAACAGCTGCCTACAGAACAGTGAAGAGTTGCTCTTAGGTGAGGGAATGGTGGTTTGGTCCTCTCCCATTTGCTATAAGTGATTTCTGAACACCTTCTTTCACCAAGGATCTCAGCAGGCAAGTCTTTCTCACAGTGTCTAAAAAAAGAGCTTTGTCTTTGCAGTACTGAAAGGACTTCAAACATCGAGTACTTCTTGTGGTGAGAGATACTCACCTAGAAAACCACTGTAGTGAAATTCAAAATGAATATCCAGCTGCCTACTACCCTCTGAAACAACTACATGTAATAATTGTGATCTTTTCCATATTTGCTGAGAAATTTCAAATATGCCGGTATCAAATGCGATGCCATCTCACAGACAGGTGTTTTCAGTTCTGTCTGCTGTTTCCATTTCTTGAAATACTTTTCTGTTGCTTGATAGGTTCTCATTTTTTTCATTTTCCGTCTAATAAGATTACTGAAAAGTGATGTGAAATAGATAAATCCTTCAGTTTCCTCTTTCATTCTCAGACTCATACGCACACACACCAGGGGGTGTGCATGAAGTGCAGGAGACAGAAAAAAATCATTAAAAAAATATATCAGGCACATGCCTTTTTTTCTTCTTCAGTGAATGAAAAACTGAGGTCCTGAAGTACGAGAGTCCTACAAGACCTGTAATGCCAGCATGCTGCTGCCAAGAACATGCTGTCATTTGTGGCTCCTCACACTTCCTTGACCACAAGAGAGCCTGGAGACAGGCATCCACCATTGAGGCTTTAAAAAAGCTGCATTAGGTTATTGAGCAACTGAATTAATGAAACTTCTTGTCATCCTATTTGTGGTGTCTCTCAGCTTTGAAACCCATAGCAAAATGGCAGTTTCTGACTGCAGTTTTACCTCACATATTGTATATTTTTACACTAGACTGTCTGATGTCTGTGTTAACCCAGACACAAATTAGCTGGGAAAAAATGTATATAACATACATATATATGCATGCACACATCTCTCTTTGCTTCAAGAGCTTTAGGTCATAAAGGCAAGCAAGAAATTTGGAAAAGCCACAGTTTAGGTAGCTTTTGCAATCTATTTTCTTTCTATGTGCAGAAAGTCCATGGTAAAGTCTTGTATAAAATGATCACATCCTATCTCTTCCAAGCAATTTTGATCTCATTCAGTGCTTAAGATCAGTATTCTCAGGGGTAAACGAGAAGAGTAGAGTCCCAGGATTTGCCATATGGCAGTACCATACCTCATGTGAGGATGTGGGAAAATGGAGTGGGGGACTACAGGGGAAGAAAAGAGCAGTGTGAGAGACTCCATCTGCTTTCTTGCTGTGTCTTCTGCTCCTGGTGCTGTGAACACTTGTGCTTATTTCTCCCTTGGTAATTAGAATTACTTCTTTTCTTCCAGCTGACAGAATATAAAACTTGCACAAAGAATTAAATTTTCATTTAAAACCTATATAAATTACCAACTCCAGTAATTGTGGGAAAAGCCTGAACAGACAATCTCAGCAGCAATGACTGGTCAAACCCCACATTTGAGGATCTCACTTCTCCCTTGCCCTACTTCTACCCATCTCTGACCTGACTGCCGTGTTACCCATCGCCCTCCCCAGCAGCCTCCCTCATGCTGCTCTACTCCAGCAGGAGGAGCAATGGGAGCACACGAGAAGCGTCCCCCATCTCCCCAGCATTACTGGCACCCCTTCCACAGCCAAGAGCAGCAAATTATCTGGAAACTCATATTTGGCTCAGGGCTGGAGGAAACTCCAAAGCTGTTAAACTTGAAAAAAAGTCTCTGTGGAGTGTGTGCGACCTCAGAGTTCCCAAAGGTTCATTTTGTAGGATAATTTCACCGGAGAAGGTTTTCACAGGAAAAGGCATGTCTCTGACAGTAGGGTAAGCCCCTTGCTGAATTCTGCGCCAGAGAAAAGGGATAGTAGAATTTTTTAATGAAACACCTATTTGGGTTTTGGTGTGTTTTATGCTCTAAAACAATGGATTTATTTTTTTTCTTGGGCTTTTTTTTTTTTTTTATTTTGGAAACAGGTGAACTGCATTTGTAAAATTTCAGCCCAAATGGTTAGATTTACAAAGTTGTGAAAAGCTGTAAAAAGAGTGTCATAGCAGGAGGAAGTACAGGTTCCCTTTACTATAGGCCAGGCTATGAAAGCCATGTATATGCTATAAGACAGTGTCCTTTGAAGAATGATATAGAGCTAAGGGCTCAAGCAGTTCTTCTGCAAGTGAAGGACAATGTTCCTGCCAGCTTCTTCCCAGTGCTATCACAGAGGGTATATGCCATATCAAGTGGTGTTAAAGAAGGGATAGAGTTTCCTAAATCACCTCTCCTCCCCACTGGTAAGTGTATTCCAGAATAGATACAGGTGTACACTTAAAAGAAGATGAGAAGGATTTAGAGATGCAGCATATGTTAGGCTGTTTGCTACTTAGCAGTGCCAGAAGCAAAGATTTGTGACAAATTTAGGAAATACAGCTGATGGTGCCTTTGGGGCATCTCCCAGGTTAGGTGGGAGGTAACACAGGGATTTGGATTTCATAGGATCTTAGAGGGATAGCTTAGAGGACAAGTTAAGCACCCAAGACCTTTTGTGAGTCTTGCCCCCAGAAGCTGTGTAATGAAGGGTATTGTTAAAAATGAATGTTTGAACAGGAAACCACTTTTAATAAAGCCAAGAGAAAGGTCTTAAAAACCTCTAGAGAAAGCCAAGCTGTCAGAACGTAAGAACAAACACTGGTGTAGTCCTCCTGGATTTCCAGTGGTGCATTTCAAAGATGGAGCAGTGCCAGGCAGATGACACGTCCACCCGCAAACTCGGCACCAAGTACACCAAGACATCTGTGCATTCCTGATGGAAGGTGATCCAAAGTGCATGGCTTTTACCCTCTCAAGTCCCCTCCGGTACACTGCTGATTACCTAGATGGCCACAGAGGCAGAGGGCAGCTGGTCATAAATTACCCTGAGATTCCAGAGGCTGGAAAGTCTCTCTGATGGGGCTGGGTCAAAGTGTGACTCTTCTGCTCTGCTCCACTAGGAAAACAGCAAGACCAGCTTCATACAAGCCACTGTGAAATGGCAGGACATTCTTGTGGTTGGCTCCATTATAATTTTCTTTGGAGATATTTGGATGTCTTTCTTCTCTGCTGGGCAGGGGAGGAGGAAGTGTTTGAACCTCTAAATCTGGGTCTATTTCTTCTTACTGCTATGTGAGAGGGTAAAGGCAACACCTGAACTTAGAGGAAGAGTAGAGCTGGTTGAGTGTTTCATAGCTGCTAATTGATCTTGTTAATATATCTAAGGGGTTTATGCCAATGTGTTGTGTTTTCCTATTTCACTGTCTCTTAACAGTTCTTGGGACATTTGGACAGTTTAGAAAAGGCATATTGACTTCAAAAGTGATATGGCTCTATTCAAAAAGCTATCCTGCTTTCTTTTCACATGCTTTCTTTGCTCTCAGGGCTTTGGAAGTAAAACAATATTTCAATAACAATGAGTAGGATTTTTTTAGCAACCAACCTAAATCCTTTATAGACAGATATCAAACATACAATATTGAAAGGGCATAGGGGTAGAAAAAGACAAGAACTCAGAATCTGCAAGTCCAAAATTTGGATTTAACATCACAAGAAATCAGACTGGTGTGCAGGGCATGCAAAACTCAGTCTGTGAGTCCTAACACCAGAAATTTCACTTCTCTGTGCCTCGAAATATTACCCTATAAACTAGAGTTAATTATACTTGTCAGCTTTGTAAAATACTTTGAGGATCATTGGCACAAATGACCGTCTAGGAAGAAAGTGTTATTAATATTATTAGGACTGATGACACAAAGTTAAGCTTTTCCAATTTTATCCAACAGCCGAACACGTGCTCCAGTTTTACGAATTACAGTGTGGGCTATCCAATTTCATGAGAACACTTGCCACCCGGTGCCACAGCTTTATAACTCTGGCTCCACAGTTAAGGTGAAAAGAGTATAATCATCATAGAATTTATGTCAATTTTGTGGAAATGTTATGATTATTCACAGCTGAGACTTCAAAGACATCTTAAAGCACTTGATAGAGATAGAGTTTCCTGTCATGAGTCTCACAAGATCTACCTGCTGCACTCTCTACCAAGCCTGGAAATCTGCCCACTGAGCTGAAACCTGTGCCCACACAAGGAGCCCAGCTCCTGCATTTCCATGATGGGAAATTTAGCAAATAACTTAAAATTAACCAGGTAACTGAAAACAATACAGAAAATTGTCATTATGGGCATGTAAGCCATGCTTTTAGAACCAGAAATAACACATTAAATTTTAGTCAATCACCTTCCCTGTATGAAGCAAAATTTCTGCACACACACTCTTGAGACTGACTGACAAAGGTTTTTATTAATTTGTCTGCAGAACTTATAGTTTTCTGTTAAAGTTAAGAAAAAATCTTTTTGTTCATTTCAATGGGTATACATAGGGTTAGAAAATGGGATGTTTGAAAAAATGTTTCAAAACAGAGATAATCTAGTTAAAATAATCAGCCATGTAACATATATAATTTAAGCAAAACACCTTATGTTTAAGCAGGAACTATCTGCTTTTGATACCATTTTGCTACCTATATGAGAAAAAAACTCTGAAGTTCTGTAGCGTGGGAACTTAATTAAAGTCTCAAAATACCTTGGGTTTTTTTTCTTTTCCACAGTGAGGAAATGAGAGGTCTGAGTCAAAAATCAAGGTCTTCTTACGCTACATATTGTACTGAAAGAGAGGAAGAAGTAGGCTCTGGTGCTAAAAGATAACTGTCTGGAGAGATGAGATTACGGGCATTAAAATTCAAGTACTGTTTTTCTTACGTTATAAAAGAGGAACTAACAACTACATGCATCACTCAGAGGATTGAGTATCAATTTTATCTGAGATGAGAAACTTGCAGCTTGGGAAAAAATCTGTTCCAAGGAGTATCAGTTTCTGTAGCTCTCTAGTAGAGTCTGATCTTGCATTGCAAAGTAGAGGGAACTAGATGGCCTTGAGGCTATATCCAGTCACTGTCAGTTGGACAAAAAATGGACACTGGCAGGGATTTGAGGCTGACATCCAGTTCTGGTCCAGCACTCTGCTTGCATCTTACTGTGAAGGAGAGGGAATCAAGCAAGGTGCTGGACTCCACTTCCTTCTTTTCTTCCAAGCAGTTTGGTTTGCTTTCAGCAGCTGCCCTCTGGGGCTTGCAGAACAGAGGGTGTTGCTCCGTAGACGAAGTGGAACAACCACCTTCTGGTCTGAAGTTTGTCTGAAAACATAATCTCCAAGTCACCAGGGGATTGCACTCCTCCTCCACTCAGAGGAAGCTCATCTGCAGCATTGAGGTCTGACAGCTTCGCAAGTGACAGACGAGTCTTCTTACCTGACACGTCATGGTGCAACTCAGAAACCTCCAGACAGGAAAGCCAAGCTAGAAGTTGTAGTAACTCATATCCGCTGTGGGTCGGTAGAAAGAGGACCTGAAACTCAGGCGCACCAGTGGCTTGCACAAGCCACACACCATTCTTGGGGCCAAGTTTTGGTCCTCATGCATCACTGGGAGTTTTGCATTAGAGTTAAGGTTTGGTACTAAGCAAATAAAATGCCCACCTTGTGTCAGGTCTTCAGCACTATTTTTTTTTTTTCCCCCTTTCTGAGCAGTCAAATGGTGTCTTATGCATTTACAGCTATATATAGCTACAAGATTAGGTAAGCATGATAATAAAGGGTTATGGAAATGTGCTGACCACAACTCAACACGCAAGTCACAGTGTGTGAGAATACACATGTTTAGGGGTTTAGGTTTATGAGAAATAAAGATCTGAATGATGTTGTGCTTGCGAGTCATGGGCCTTGTGTTTTCTTAATGCCAGGAGTGATTTATTTCTTGTAAACAGTTTTACTCAATTGGGGCATCCAGTTACTACAGACCTTGTTTGGTATAAAAACTAACGGCATAGAAAAATATTGCTCTAGCAAGATTTAACTGGTTGTCAGCCCAAACATGTGGCTGAACATGAATTCCAGTGCTTGAAATATCCTCTAGTCGCTCAGCAACATCTTAATGTCAAAAGGAGATTATAGTCAGCGTTCCCATTGAGCCATGACTCAGAAGTACTGTATGGAAAAAGGACATTTCCAGCAAAAGCATGATATGGAAACTAAACACAGAAGTGCTGGAAATCTTCCCTCCCATGTTAAAAAAAACCAAAAGAAATGTGAAAGGCTAGCTCTTCTGAACTGGAAGTTCGACTGTTGCTGGGGACATTATGAAAATACACATTACATGCATGGTTCCTCATATATAACTATGTTTCACAGCACATCCCATCACCACCTTTGACATCCCTCTTTTAATTCAGAAAAGACACAGGAAGAGACCTTGATTCTCAACAAAAATGAGTCCAAAACCTTGGGAAGGTGCCATTTTGCAAAGCAGGAACTCTGATAACTTGAAGCGGTGTAGTTTTGCTAGTGTTGCACAAAAGCTGGCTATTAACATACCTTTGATACTTTGAGAGGTATGGAAATGTTAAAAAAACCCCCATGGATTGAAGAGATTGGCCTCAGCGCAATTTACATTAAAAAAAAAAAACAACCAAGGAGATGCTTAAATATCCATAGTTTCCATTTCTAATCTTTCTACTTGTAAGTTTCCTGACATACGTAACTCGGCTGTTTGTGAGATTACCCAGCATTCTGAGGTCGGATGAATATTTCTTGTTTGGATCCAAATAAGTTATTTTAAAAGTTCTGATCCTGTACAGGCTTGCACACAAGAGTCATAGAATAGTTAGGGAGTAAGTCTAAAATGATCAGGACTATATCCTGTTTCAAAGCCAGCCACATACTCAGGTATGTGTGCATACATATAGATAAAAAAAAAAAAAAATACATATAAATGTTTGTAGGATCATGTGATATAGAATCTTGGTTAGAAAAAAGATAACGTATATGTAATATGTCAGGCTTAAAGGCTTGTGTGCACTGGCATGAAATACAGATTGAGGCCAGTCACTAGCAACTTGCACTAGGGGTTTATAATGGGGCCAACAGTGTTTAACACCTTTTCAGTGACATGTTTGGTGGAAGAGTGGACCCTCAGCAAGGGTACAGATGACACAAAACCAGGTTGCCCAGGGAGATTGTGGAGTCTCCATCCTCAGATGTATTCAAAACCCAACTGGACACAGTCCTGGGCAACCCACCATAGGCAACCCTCCTCTGAGCTGGAGCCTGGATTAGGTGATCTTCTGATGTACCTTCCAGACTCATCAGTTCTGTGATTTTGCAATTCTGTTGAAAAGGACACTATTATTTGGAGTTATATGATGAATAATTTCCTCATTTTTTTAATTTCATGAAAACCCATAAAAGTTTATAGAGAAATGAAGCAATGGCCTTTGTTCCAAAAATTAAAAACTGCTCTGCTCATACACAAGGTTGCTTTCAAATCGATTATTGGTTTAGGTCCTCAGGTATATTTGGTAATCTTATCTAAAAGTAATGAATTTCAAAGGCTTACTATCCAGCATGTTAGAAAGTTCTTTCTTCTCATGTGTTTGAAAAAGCTTTGTTTCAATTTTTTCAATTCTTTTAGTTCTTACACTATGAGGGGGAGGAAAAGAAAAATCGGATTTGCCTTTTATCTGAAATATCTTCTCATGAAATAGTACCTATGCAAAGCCAACATGTGATAGATCTCACTAGCATTGGAATAAAAGTATGAAAATATAGGGTGAGGCAGCCTTAAGTACTATGAATGGAGTACCCAGGTAATAGAATTTCGATGAAAGGGTTTGTCTATTAACATTTCTTTGGCAATATTTTTTGTTTCACTTGAGAATTTTCCATTCTTCTATGTGCAGTGATTCAGTTCCTAGCGGAGAATGGCCTCGGTCCAGTTACGACACTGGCCTTAGCAATGATTTGTAATGAGAATCTAAGCTGAATTTCGTAACCAAGAACAAAATTTATGGGTCTTTCAATCCTGAATTGGATATGAATTTTGTGGTTGGGGTTGTCTGGAATTGTTGTTGTTGTTGTTGCAGAAGACCTGGACCTCACTGTGCTCTATGCATAAACTGCCTTAAAAGTGGCTTCTTCCACTAAAAAGCCAACAGTCTGAAGAATTAACTTTTCTGCATTCAAAATCCAGCCAGGCACCAGAGCAGTGTACCAATGCAGTGGGAGATGTCTGGTGTCTGGAGCTGGAACAAATCCTCCTGCAGGATACAGCTGACCATAAGCCACGAGTTGGATCAGAGTAACAAACAGCTAGCCCTGGAGTTAGAGCCACTGAGTCATTGCTGGTTAGTGTGACAGGGACTGAGATAAGATTGTTGGGATTTTTTCCAACTTGTTCATCTTTAGACAGTATGGCAAAGGAGATGCTTAAGAAGGGAACCAAAGTAATAAGAACAGGATAAGTTTACAGATACTACCGAAAGCACTTTAAGGACAGTGATTCTCCACCTCTGCTCTCATGAGAACCCACCTGCAGTCCTGCACACAGGTCTGGGGCCCCCACCATAAGAAGGACATGGACCTGATGGAGCAAGTCCAGAGGATGCCATGAAGATGCCCACAGAGCTGGAGCACTTCTCCTATGAAGACAGGCTGAGAGAGTTGGACTTGTTCAGCCAGGAAAAGAGAAGGCACTGGGGAGACCCCAGAGCAGCTTCCAGTGACTAAAGGGGCATGCAAGAAATCTGGGGTGGGACTTTTGACAAGGGCATGTAGGGATAGGACAAGAGGGAATGGCTTTAACCTGAAAGGGGAGATATCATTAGATATTAGGAAGTTCTTCACTGTGAGGGTGGTGAGGCACTGGTATAGGTTGCCCAGAGGAGCTGTGGCTATCCCATCCCTGGCAGCATTCAAGGCCAGGCTGGACGGGGCTTTGAGCAAGCTGCTGTAGACTGGAAGGTGTCCCTACCCATGGCAGAGAGGTTGGACCTTCAAAGTCCCTTCCAACTCAAACCTTCCTATGATTCTATGATATTTACAGGAAACTTCTTCCAAACTCAAGGAGCAACTTGGAAAAGAGGTGTGAAGGTGTGTATAAGAAAAAAATAGAAAATAGACAAGAAAGATTAACTTCGCAGGCAGCTTAGAGCATCTATTTCCTACTAGGCATAAAGATACATCAGAATGATGCTGACTCTTCGAGAGCTGTAATTTGATTTCTTCATCTGCAGTTTGGAAGAGAATCCAGGCTCTGGTTACTTTAGCACTAAAGATACTGTTACTGCTGGCATAAACAAGAACCTTTTCCCAATGCAGATAAGCAACAAAGGATGTAATATTGAATTATTCTGCCAGTCTAGAGGTGACCCTTCTGAAACAGGCTTGAGGCCCATGTGCATGGCAATGCAGTGAGGTATATCCCACTGTTGCTTTCACTGTATCTTTTCTGTGGCTATGAGAGGGCTTCAGCACTCAGGGCTGTCAGCTGGGCATCTTTCCTGAGCACTAGATTTATTTTAAGAAGTAAATACTGCTGGGCTGATGTCTGCACTTAGCCTTGATGAAGTCATTAATGTGGTTTCCAGCAAACTGTTCATAGAACTCATGGCTGCACTTAATTGCTACCATGTTCTTCCTCCTCACATATTCTTATATTAATAATAAAAAATGCTGAAAGCCTTAATAAACTACATGCAGAAGAAGAATGCTTGAACTGCAGCTAGCTGGTCACATCACCACAGATATGCAGGCCAGTTGTCAAATTGGGAATTATGTGTCACTTAAGGCACTGAATAGCAGCACAGCCAGCGAGGTGGCTCAAGCCAAGTTCTTCTGACCCAAATGCCACCAGTGGATGCACATTGCTGGGTGTGATGGGTGAGTGGGGAGAAGAAGGGGATGCAGTTTATTTACTCTTAGAGTTGTGTTGCCTTTTTGGTTGTCATTCCTGTGGCACTGAGCTGCGGGCTCACTGAAGAAGACAGCTTGCCAATGACCTCCTAGGAAAAGGCAGGGTTGTCCCACCAGGAACACTTCTTCCTGAGAATTCCTATGTGGTGTTTTTGAACTTATAGCTCTACAAAGGGCCAGGACAATGCCTGGGTGTTGCCCAAGCTGCTTAGTTTGGGGCTTTCTCTCGGACAAAGGGAAAAAGGGAGGAGGAGGCTAATTAGCTGATGGGTGTATCAGGTACCTGAGCTTACTTTTAGCCTCTAGCTTGGTACAGATTTAAAGAGTTGTATTTATCTCACTTAACTTTAGCTCTTTAAAAGCTAAGCTTCTTGTCTAAACAAATCGTTTAGTCCTTCTGTATGGCTAACATCTTAAGAAGGCATTAATCCTCCCTATTTAGGGATATTTTAGCCCTTGGTAATATCCCTACTCCTGATCCTCAGTCCCGGCCTGATCGTTTTGTCCTGAGTGCAGAGGGAATCTCAATGACTTGCTTAGGTTAGGTCACTAATTTTTAGAGAGTCAAAATTAGGTGAGATAAATCCCACTATCTGTGATGAAATCTCATATCCCAAGCTGTTATCAGGCTCCAGGTAGCACATGTCAAGGAGACTTGTGCTGTGTGGGGTGGCAGTGCCTTGCACTTGCATTGCTGTTTCTCTAACTTGAGTCTCCAGAGAAAGTTTGAGCAGTGACTGCACAGAGGTCAGCATTTCAAGGGCATCACCTTGATACTCATACCCTATGAGAACAAGATCCTTTGCTTTGTAGGCATATCACAGTGTAGTGAGATCAATGCAGTTGCATCCAAACTTGCATATCTAATTTATGCCAACACACAGGTTGCCGGAGGATACTGTCAGAGAGCCAGGATCCTCCTCCAGCCAAGTTGGAGGCTTGCGCTGCAGAGTTGACCGATGTGTGCACAATTCAAACTGTTGCAGTGGCTTTCCTTTTAGTGAGTCTTTTGTACTTGTGTGGGGTTTTGCTTCTGTGGACAGCATAGTGGTTAATGACTGGGGGACCTGCCACTCTCTGCTGCAGAAATCATTTGGTCCGCTACTGAAATGTGGCTTGGGAAGCATCTGTCTGTGCATAACGCTATATACTACCTCTAGACAAGAATGAAAACATGCTTTCCCACTAGCCACTTGGGTGAAACAAGCTGTTAAGCAGCGCATAACTATTCTGGGCAGGATTTAGCCAGAAGATGGGGAATGAGAACCTTCAATTTGAAGTCTCCTGGCCATAGCAGGAAAAAAAACCCCAAAACCTTTGTTCCCATTTCTCTACAGAAGCTGACATTCAAAGCTTAGCAAGAGACATCCACAAAATGTTTGAGGGCTAAACATATCACCATCTGGAATGGGATTGCCAGAAAGAGAGTGAGAGAAAGACTCCTTTTTCACATGTAAGTTGTTTAATAAAAATAAAATTCCTCTTGCATTTCTGACATGGGACTGTAACCGCTCCACCCTAACTCGCTTTGTCATGCTCAGATCTATGAAGTAAGAGGAAATTATAGAAATTTATCATGTCTGGGTTCTCAGGATTGATTATGACTCGCTGCTTTTATCTTCCAAACAGTCACTAAATCTAATTGCCTTGTTGTAATGGATTAACCCCTGTGGTCCACAGTAGCATTTATATTGTGTTCAAAGAGACTGTTACACAGTTAGGGTACTTTTTTTCAGCAATATGCTTTCATAACATGTAGGTGCTCTTTGGGCATAACTCACCCTTTATAGGTCTTGGGGGTCTAATTGGCTCATTGCACTGTCTTTCTTCAGGGGATGAATTTCACTTCACTTTGGGAGCAAGTATAAATGGGTCAAAGGGCCTTCCACAGCATAACCATTTCTTTTAAATTACAACACAAGCAGATTTTGAAACCCTGTGTTCAAACATCGGCATCTGTATTGTAATCAAAAACATTCCCTTGCTGATGTTTGTAGGATTAGTATTATTATTAGTCATAGTGTCTTAGCCCCTGGGAGACCTGAACTCTAGGGTCAGGTGCCCAACAAGGAGCTGTATAAATACAGAGCCTGTGTTAATAATGTTACCGCCTAAGCTGTCTTACATTGTGTTTGCTGATGCGATGGCTAATGGCTTACACAAAGGCTCTCCTGGTGGCTCACTGGGTCCTGGTGATTCTCCATGTGCTGGCAATGAGATCATGTACCTCAGCAGTAGGTGTGAGGCAAGAAACAACAGATGGCTGTGGACAACAATGGCAAGGGAAGGAGACTACTACTCGGTGTGATAATCAGGAGTCAAAGTACACCAGCACCCAAAATCCTGACCAGTATCTTTGGAGGTCTAATGGGAGAACAATGTTTTAAGGAGGTGTATGAACGAGGAAAATTCAGTAAAAATTAAAAAAGAGTGAAAAATTCAGCGGAATGAGGGACAGGATCTGCAAAGACACCATGTGAGGCAGGCCTGCCAGTGTTAAAGGAGGAATACAAATGTCCCTGTTTGTAGAAGGGGAAAGGAAGGAGAGTGCTGTGAGAGAGAAAGGAAGCAAGAGAAATGTCACCAAAGAAACAAGGAGGGTTATGTTGAGCTCTTGGGATCTGATTTGGAGAAAGTTCAAGAAGCAAGAATACAAAAGGGAGAATGGTGAGGCAAATGTGAGGTGGGGAAAAACTGAAGTGTTTGCTAATATTTATATGTAGAGTTGCCTGGAAATCACTAAAAAAATAGCTAGAAGGTCAGCAAAGTTAGAGAGAAGTCAGCCAAGTCCTGAGCTTGCCCCAAGAGTACCTGCATGGGTGAGAAAGAAGTAGTTGGGAGTGGGCCGCATACATGGGAGGTAGGGCAGACCTGACCAGGAGAAGAAGACATAAAAGGTAGAATAGAAAAAGTAGGGGCAGAACCCCCCACCAAAGCAGAGACGAGCAACAGACATTCCAGAAAGAATTTAGGCCATGCTTGATGAAACCAAGTCTAATGGGCAGCCAATTGGTAGAGTGGAAGAGGTGATAATTCATGAATCTGACAAGGGATGTCAAGACAGCAGGTAGATGTGGTGATATGCCGTAGATAAAAGCCCTGTGAATGAGAAAGGAATCAGATTTGAGGTTCAGAAAAGAATTTTTAATGAAATTATTTGAGATTCTTTCTAAAGCAAGTAGGATGCAGTTGTGATCCAGGCTCCTCAGAGTAAATCTAATCTAACACATTTTCTTCTTTCATCACACAAGATCACAATCTCGAATCAGTGTAACTGAATGTTTAATAGCTTCAAGCAAAAGAATAGAGCACGTGAACAAAATTCTTTAAATTGCTTATTTTAAGGAAGGGCAAATTGTCTGATACGTTTTAAACACCTCATTCTCTCCCAAGTTGGTTTTATATCCTGATTGTCATACTGATAAGTGTTTAAATTAGATGCTTCACAAAAATTGTCGTTGGAAAATGTTTAAATACTGTTAAAATAAAATAGCTGTCAATTACAGAAATTGCTATGAAATGCTTTCTTTCTCTCTGTACAGCTTGAACAGCATGGTTTAGGCTGTGCTGAAATGGCTTGAGCTGAACTTTTGTTTCACCTCTGAGGTTGGTGCAATGGTTTCCAGAGGTTAGTTCAGGAGACTGCATTGATGATCACTAACTCGACATCTTCTGACCCATTGTTAACTCTGATATTTTCCCACTGTAGCAAGTCATGAGGATTCACATGAGCA
>NW_009940429.1:0-41419 GCF_000696875.1 Nestor notabilis | reverse complement strand
GCTTGTAGGGATACATTATTACTGTGGGTAAAACCATGACATCTTTGCAAACAACAAACCTTTCTTATCTGAGATGAGCTTAACTGTACTGCTCAGAATCTGTATTGCAGAATAATTTATAGCAGTTCATTGGGACACAAGCTGATACAGAGAAAGAAAACAACATTTTTACATTTTTATGCACAGTTTCTGCAGGGAGCTGTAGCCTGGGTTAACTGTTTAACTGCCTTTTAAGGAAATTTGTTAATAAGTGAAGACCACAGAAATTTGCCTGTAAATGTAAATTCAGTGCTGTTTTCCCTATGCACATATCTTTATGCAAGCTGGATGTTTCTGTGTTGTGCTTCTGCATCCATACTTTAAGTATTAGTATAACCTTGGTTTCAGTTCTATCTAGTGGTGATGAGTTCCCCAAGTTAATTGTGCACAAAGGCTTTTGAGAAACTATCAGCAGTGCTTGAGAAATCTGCTTTCCTTTCAAAGCCCAGGCAATTGCTGAGGTTGTGGCTTCTTTGTGGCAGCCCTGGTGAGAGCCCAGAACCCTGTTACAGCACTTTCAGATGTGCTCCCATGGTGAGCATGTTCACACTGTAGACAAGTGCACTTATGCAAACCCACCAGCTCATGTCCTGAGACGCTGACTTTTTCTTGGCAAGTGGCCTCAATATTGTTTCGTGAACGTGTATGTGTGTGTGTGTGTGTTTCTGCATATCAGACACAGAAGGCTGATTCAAGTGAACAGAACAAGAATTTTTTTTAAAAAAGGCAACATCAGAACAAAATAAATTAGAAAAAAAACAAACCAAAAGCAACCCAAAGCAAAACCCAAAACAAAATAAATGGCTAGTCTCAAAATGAATTTGACACCAGAAAGCTTCTTCCATGTTCAGACATCTGCAGAAGGCTCAGGCACTGGCAAGAGGAGAATTTAAACAACAAACTAAACAGAAGAGTACTGTATTTATGAGCGACCAACATGACAAACTCTATTTAGGTTTTATACCAAAAGCTTAACCTTTTGCAGTCTGTGGGTTGGAGCTGCACTAACAAGAAGCAATTACTGCAGTGGATTTACTTAAATTTTTTGCTTACAGTGTAAGGCTTATGGTGTGTGGCTTCTGTCATAGCTGGCACACAATAACAGGAGTATATGCCAAAGCTGTGCTTACTTCTCCGAAGCAACGAATCAGAAAAAGCTGTGGTGTTCTAATCTGAATGCTCTCTTCTGCTAGGTTGGAAGTCCATCGCTTTCTTAGAAACCAGTCAGACATTGAAATCCCTTCTGCTCTCTCATCTATTCCACCATAGGTAGCTCATGGAGGCACATATGCGCATATTTTAACGAAGCAGCGTGATAGATGATGAGTCTAGTGACATAGAAAGTGCCATTTGCTTTATTTAGATGTGTACACCTCTCCTGTAGAGAGTGGATTGCAAGCATGGGCAAAGCAATCCTTCCTTTCATGCTGGTTGTTGGCTCCCAAGATGTCTCACACATGAAACAGCTCCAAACACAGATTCAGGGAAAGAATAAAGGCCAGAGTTGAGAAAAATTCAGATTCAACAAGTTGTTAAGAGCTCCTAAGTGTCTCTAGGCTCTTCAATTTCTCCTGCAGTCTCAGGGTTCGCTTGGTGCCCTGAGATACCATGACCTTCTGTCAACAATTAGCCAGAAAACTAAAGCTTGTAACAGCCTAACAGCATGTCTTTACATGGCAGAAAAATCTGCTTGTATGCCAAGAAACAGAACTGGAGATCCCATGGGAGCACTGCCATTTAAAGACACCTGCCATAAGGTTATTCATATGCATGTAGATATTTATGTGCATGTATCTGTCTTAGTGTATGCATACGTGTGTGTGTAGGTGCACACGCTACTCATAAAGAGGACTGACGAATGTGCTTGATGCATTTGAGACAAGGCAATGTATTTTCTTCGAATTTCACCTTTACTCAGTCTTTTCAATGTTTTCAGATGATTTGTCCAACACATATATAAAACTGGTTCCTTTGGGTTTAGCTTCATTATATGGATTGATAATGACCACAACAAACTGAAGGTCTCATCTAATGTACATTCACCTCAAATGGAAGTTTTCCTTTGGAGATATTACCTAAAGACAAAGGGGACTGAAATGTCAATAATCTGACTGTTAAGTGGATACGCATACATGACACCTGGAGTCACAGCTTTTTCATTCAGTAGTAACTGAGTATAACTGAAAAAATAAATAAACAGAGGCTTGAATTGTTTTCATGGAAATATAATCAGTCTGAACAGCTGGACAGAACTACTTGAACTGTAGTTCAAGTCTGTCCTAAGACTTCTATTCTAGAAAAATTAGTTTATTTTATAAGATGTATGTGCTATGTGCCAGCTACAGGCAAATAATTCACCAAAAAAATGTAACCAATACATCCTATCTCATTTTCTGGATTCCATGATTCCCTTTAATTTATTCCATATTCCATATTTATGATGATTTATTGAATAATTTTTGCAAATGATTCTGAACTCACTGGTCAGTCATGGCCAGGTTTTTCAATGGGAGTGGCCACAATTTACCCAGTTTGGAGTATTTGTTGTCATGATATAAGTATCGTAAATACACTCATTGCTTTAAACAAAGCTATTTGCACAATGGATGCAGCCATGAATATTTATATCTGATGACGCACATTATTTTCTTTGAAAACTCTTAGAAGACTTCCTTGTAAATCATGGCACTAGAGAAAATCCCCAGCCATGTTTTTATTTGCTAAAAAGGTTTGGATTAATAATAACTTAAAAAAACCCCAACAGAACACAAACAAAAAAAATAATTAATCTGTAGATGAAGTGTTTACATGCATGAATATTGTCAGAATATTCTGTCTGCTCACACGATCTGTGCATTCCGTTGTGTGTGCCTGTGGTTTTGAGTGTGTTTCTAATGAATGCCTGAATCAAATGTTTTTACAGCTTCCTGCTCTGTTAGAGATCCGACTGGGGCTTCAGAAGTTAACTTTTTGCTACACCAGATATTCTCATGTGAAAATTTGGGGGAGGTGGTGATGGTGTTTAGTTTATTTGTTTGGTGGGGGTTGATTTTTTTTGTTTGCTTGTGTTGGTTTTGTTTTCGATTTGGTTTCTGGGGTTATTTTGTTTAGCTTTTATCATTAACACCTTAGCTTAGTACAATAGTAAGTTATACAATGGAAGTGCACATGGTCCTTCAACTTTCAGCTGTTTTACCCTACATGGTACAGAGGAAATTCTGTAAATCACAGACACTAGTCACGGCCAGTGAACATCAATGGTTGATTTAGTCTGAATAATACAGCTGTGGTAGAGACTGGATTCAGCACCTGTGCATTTGTGGATTCAGACAGATGCTATTTCAGCTCTGCTGAAGCACAGCCTCTTTTAGGAAAACATATGTTTTATTATAGTTAATTTTATGGTCCGAAAGATGAGCAGTTGCCATTTCCTGGAGCTAAATAGGCAATAGATCTGCATTTATAACTCATAGCTGATTACTTTCCTGCTATCTTAGTGAAAGGCAAATAAGAGCTCTTGTCATTTTTCTGGGAAAGACACTGCTCCACAGAGGGAAGAAATAATCTACATGTTGTTGCCTAAACCCAGATTATTTTGTACACAGTAGCCGGCAACCAGCCAATTCCTCATCGAGAAGCTGTAAGGCAGTTGGCAGTGGAGAGTCCCGACCTGCTGTCTAACAGGTTTGGAGTTGACTTAAGGCTTGAGATGAGGAGGTTGATCCCAAATTTGGAGGATTCCAAACAGTTCTAGAGACCCAGGACTGTACATGGATGGTAGGAGTCATCCCTGACAGGGGGCAGAGAGAAACATGTTCAGGTGTGTTTGCTAAAGTAAGAAAGTGAACATATTTCATGGACACTGCACACAAAGAGGAATACATAGACGATACCTTCAGCAGCTGTTGCAGGTTTATTGCCTTCTTAAAAATTGTTTTTGAAGTTTTAACTCCCAGGCCAGGTTTTCTAGACATTCTCCTATCCTTGTGAGTTTCACTGCTATCCCCTGGCTTTTCCTTGTGTATACTCTTCCTTAAGAGAGGTGTCAGAACTGGATGTTGTTTCTCAGCTGGGACATACTGATATTGAAGAGAGCAGGAGGAGTTCTTCATGCTCTTTGTTGTGTTCACCTTTTTCCAACAGCTTGACAGGGTTGATGTACATTCACTCAATTTCTGACCCACTGTAACGCCTTGACCATTTTCAACAGAACTGCCAGTCATCCTCATCTTGAATTTGTGCAGTTGATTATTCCTCCAATCTGGACTTTAGCATGCACTGTTATTAGAGCACACTCTGTTCTTTCAGACCATTTCTCTACTTTGTCAGCTCATCCCAATCCCAATTCATTCTTCCAGCATGCATGCAGCCTCTCCCATGGTGTTGATACCTTCACATTTATGCTGTCCATCATGCAAGTCATTTGTGAAAATACTGAAAGTGCCAGACCAGGATAGACCCCTCCATGTGTTTTGTTTACTGAAACTTAAGCTTGATTTTCAGGGAGGAGATAGAAGAACTTCTGAGTTTAATAACATTGAATGACCATCATGACCGCCTTAAAGAAATGCAGAAAGTTTAGTTGAGGATTGGAGTGGGTGCAGAATAAAATACAGCTGTACACACTGATAGACTGACAAATACTGCAGAAGGTGGCACACAAGCAAGACAGCTCTGGGCAACTTCTTTCTTTTATTTCTCTCTCTACCTACGCACTCTGCCTTTAAGTGACCAAATGGGCCCAGAACTTCATCTTGGGCAAATATGTGCTAAATTTCAGCAGCTAAGCCTCCAGAGCTGCAAAACCAAAGCCTTTCACACGTTAAAAGTTAAGCTGGAAAGCAAGTTTCTTTACTAAAACCCAGAGAGGTGTCAACATGCCCTGGCACTCCAGAGAATTTTGTTCTGTGTTAGAGAAGTTTGGCTGGATTAAAGAGCTTACTTTTAATATTAAAGTTGAAAGTTTTAATCTGTGATATTCTTCCAGAGCTGATATTAATATATACTATACAGTCCAAAAAAAAATTAATTGAAAATCAGGCTGATAAAAATTATGATGGGAGTATCTGGGGGGAGAGGGAATGGAAGAGCTCCATTTTGGAAGTGAGAGGAACGCTCAAAGTAAATGCTGCAGTATGTTACACGTACTCCTGAAAAGCTGTCTATGGAAACTCAAGAATTTTCAGAAATCTTTTGATTCCATGTTGTAAGTGATTTATATAAAGTCATGAACATTAGTGTAATTAGGGTCTTTCACTGGTAAAGAAACCCCAACTACAAGAAAACTTAGTATATTTATATACATATTTGTGTATTTCATAAACGGTTCACTGTAACATGCAAATTCCTTGGCTCTCAAACAGCTCTACACAGATGGTGAACTTTAGTCAGCTAAATAAGTGGAACATTTCACTTCAAACTTTTCCTTTTATCTTTTACCTTCTCTGCTGTTTCCCTCCCATCTTTTCTGCCAGCTACTCCACAAAGAAGCCTGGGAACGACAATAAGGCACTCTCCTCAGATCACTGTCTATGAAGACAGCCTGAATTCAAAGGCTCTGTGTGAGACACTGGAAAGTTCTTAATTTCTCCCTTGGCAGAACTTTTATGCTGATAAATAGCAGTTTGCTCTGCATGTTTCGTTTAGGAGAGAAGATCTGCACAGGCTGACAGCCTTACAGCCTCCTCCTAGAGGAGTCAAAACCCCTTTCAGGTCGTTAAAGGGCATCACGTACACAAGCTATATGTAACCTGCATTGACTTTTAAACTAGATCCATGCAACTCATTTCCAATATTAATACCATCACCCCTCAGCTGTACCAAAGCACTGCAACCATGCACTCATTGTGCAAAGGTTCGATCAGTGGCTTCATAGCTGCTCAAGGTTGCAATGGGGACACCATACTAGATTGAGTCAGTTAATACAAGGCCAGAAAGGCAGTGAAACATGGTTATAGTCTCTAATAATTTTTGTTTGATAAAGCCATAATTTTGTGTTAGTTAAAATATGTGTTTGACATTTTATAGCCCCTTGAAAAATTCCACAGGTGAATATATCATTGCTTCCCTTGCAGTTTGTGATAATGATAATCACTTCTATTGTTATATTTCTAGTTATAATTTTTAGGGCTTATTCTCCCATTATGCCTTTCTCTGACTGATTAAAGACCCATTGTATCCTGGGTCTTTCCTAATTGAGAATATTTTTGCAGACTCTAATTGCATCACTGCTCAATTATCTATCTTCCTTATAAACTCCATGGACTGAACAATTTTGGCTGAGAATGAATTCCTCATTGAAAGACATTTCCAGTAATTTAACATCTTTCTTCCAGTTTTCCAAAATTTCTTTAAATTTGGAGTCAATAGGAATGTATGTACGAAACTTTCCAGCATTAGTCTCACTAATACCTGTATAATATTGTTTTCCTGACTATCAGCTTTCTATTCATATTTAAAGTTTTCCCTTACCCAATAGCATTTTCCTGGGAGTTGATGTGAAGTAGCTCCTTTCCTGAATCATTGATTCAAGAAGAGAGTGGCTGACTCTGATCCTAGGTCAGACCTTTGATCCTATGGAGACATTTTTGCATTTACTCATATTAAATTTGAGGCATGAAGTTAATCTTTATATGAAAGGTCTGTGGAAAAAGGGTGACTGACTCAATGATAATTTTACTGACCTAATCCCACACAGAAGCCATTCACTTCACCTGTCAGACAAAATTGGAGATTATCTAATTTCTGAAAATGAAATTAACTAAAAAAATTAAACTAAAAAAAAAATAATCTGTTTTGCTCTCTGCTGCAAAGGAAAGTTTCAGAGATAGGCTTAGGCTATAAGTTGGTATTTACATTTGGATGCAAACCTTCATATGGCCTGAAGTAATGGATGGAGAAATTACTTGGAGACAATTGATGGCAAGTCCATTTGCATTAAGACTTCTTGAACAGCCATACAGCTGGAGGAGGAAAGTCTATGAGATAAATATGTCTGCAAAAGTGCTATTAGCCTGAGTGAGACATCTGGCTGTTTCCTCTGACCTGAAGAGACCTTGATATTAGTAAGCAATTTCTTCTGTTTAACAAAATACATTTCTCTCATTGCATTTTTTCCTTCTTCTTCTACAATAGCTTTGGGTTCATTTTCCTATTGCAAATGGGTCAAACTCCTTTTCTTTTAATCCCCTAATTTCAATAGCCTGATTACTACCAGTTGTTTGGTAGCGTAGTACATGTAATGTCTTATTCTGTATACTTTTTGACTGTGTATTTTTTTTATATTGAGCATGGATGTTGGACTGTGGCTTTTGGCTGGGACTGACCCGCAGAAGGAAAGGAAGGAAGGTCTGTCTAGTCCATGATGAAAAGATGAAATTTCCAGATGTTGAGGGTTATGTTTGAAAAATGCTCTCTTTTATGTGTGAAATGCCTTAATTTAAAACCAAAATAAAAAGAAAGATAACAGACCAGTTTATTTTAAAATCTCCTTTTCAATATTGTTATTTTTAAGCTTTTTTTTCTTCTTTCTCTACTTCATGTTAATCTCACAGATGCTGAGGGGAATGGGAGCTTCATAGCAAGGTCTGTTGATCCTTTCATTTGTTATGTTGCAGAGTGCACACTAAGCCAGGTGGCAACTAATTCCTGCCCTCTCCTTTCCACTGTCCTCAGGGAAAAATGTCCATTTCGTATTTCCCAATCAGATGTGATATTTCACAGCTTTTGGACCATTGCCTCTGTCAGTGTGCAGGACAGACATTCACTGGAGTGAATAAACCCTCCCTGATTGAAAAGATGGCTGTCCCTGCTTCGTTATCACAAAACTTCATTATCACATGCTGAAATTAGATAAAAAGTGATGAAGGTTGCAGAAAGAGACATGCGGCCTGGTTCATGCAGCTACATAGTGCCCAGGAATGTGGCTTTCCACCAATCACTCTTCTGTTTCCTTGCTTTCAGGTTCCACCAGGATGCAATCTGAGCCATTTCACCACAGAGCTCCTACGTTAATTACTCCTGTTTATTACCAGACCTCTAGCTCCTTGTCTCATCTTAAGTCCCCTCAACTTACTCTCTTCATGTCTTGTATGACAGAAGTAAGTATTTTTTCTGGGGTCTGTACTTACAAAAGGATGAAGCAATTCTGTGACACTTTAGGAGAAATTCAGTTTGAAGAGAGAGCATAGCATGGAAAGAATAGAGAAAAACCTCCAGAGAATGACAAATGAACTCAGGATCCTGCAATGAAAAATATCATGCAGCATTAAGACAGGTAGAATAACTGGAAAATCCTGAAGTCAAAATCTGATTTATAGGTCTTACAGAAGATAAGGTACATCAGATCTTCAGGAAATACTGTACCCCTTCTTCTTTACCATCTCTTCTACTATTGCAAGCAAGATGCTTGAAAGCCCCCAGGCGGTCCTCTTCTACCTAGAGGAAGCACCAGCCTCAAGTCAAATCTAATTGTAGAAAGCTAAGAAAAACTCGTAACTCATCAACAAAGACAGTATCCTGTCCAAGGTGGATTTTCAAATGCCAGAAGTCACTAAGCCCATGAAAACTGCTGTGAAGCTAGTCTGGGGCTAATCTACTTTAGGTGCTTTGAGAGATATTCTGGTGATGGACACCAGTATAACACCCTGAAATTTATAGCCTAGGTTTTCATAAATGATGAGAGCTACGCACTGCCCTACGGTTAGCAGAAGTGCGACGTGCACAGTTTTATTGATGTTGTGTTTCTTTTCTTTTCCAACAGTAAATACTGTTTAAATTACAAAAGAAACTTCCACCAGTCCTGATAATAGGGGTGGGGGATAAACCTGGCTTGTAGCTCTGAGTAATATATACCCTTCACCCCAACACTGCAAGATATTAGCTCAAGGCTTGTCAGCCTCTTGAGTTTTAATTAATGAAGTTCCTGTTAAGGACATTTTTTTCATCACTTGCTCTATTCCAACACATTTCTTTCATTTGAAACCTGAGTGCTCTGCCAAGCAGGCCCACAATGTCAGAAGGGGAGGGAGAGCCTGTCTAAACTACAGTCGTCTCTCTGTTCAACTTGATTCAATTTAGTAGAATTTCACTTTGTCGAATGACAAGACGCTGTATTTTGACAGTTGCCTATTTATGCTGAAGTGGAGGCATAATAAAATCAGTTTGGCATCTGGCTCGCTCTGTCTGTAGCTTTTACTTAAGAATCTGATGCTCCTTTTTTTGGTTTGACTGACATTGCTGTTAAGTTTCTGATTTGTTGTGCTGGGCTGTTTTCCTGGTTTCTGTGGGTTTTTTCAGGTTGGGTTGTTTTTTGGTTTTTTTTGGTTGTTTGTTCTTTTTTTGTTTTGGTTTTTTTATTGTTAAATAAAAGCTTTCCTAACAAACTGGCATTCTCTTCCTCAAACACACCCTTCTTCAGCTGCAAATCTAAAAAAAAAGAGACAGCATTGTTAAAAGGAAGGAATTTCTTGTATTTTTTTTTTTCCTTTAAAACTTACTGGAAAATGTTAAATGCAACAACAAAAAAACCCAACAAACCCTCCTAAGGTTTTAAAGTAGCAAATGCTGAGGATGTGAGTAAGAGACAAAATCCCCTCCTGGCTTTGGTATGAAGTTTGTCTGATGCTGGGCTGACACATCCTATGTTGGTCTGTGTTGGTATGTTCGTATGTTGGGCTCCACTCCATAATGTCTGACTGCCTCCCAGTAGCCCATTGAGAGACGTCATCTGCTGTCTGCTCTTTCTCATACTTTCCCCAGGAGATAACGTGTGCAACAGGGGATTTTGCTTTCCCAGTGAGCATTTTTAAGTGTTTACTGATTGTCCTGTGTTAAAGGAGGCAGCTCAGAAGTAGGTGTTTTGCATTTCAGCAGAAGACAGCGAGTTCTGTGATGTTTATTAATTCCTGGGGAATTTAATTCTACAACTAAGCCCAGGCATTGAGAAATCTTTGTCCTTACCCTTGTTGCAGAAAATTCACTCCAGCCAGAAAAGTTTGTTTTGTTTTGTTTTGATCTTCATCCTGGAGCTTGTTTTGGATAGGGAACCCTAAGAACACCAAAGCCCTGCATTGCAGCAGGTGACACCTGACATGGTGCATTAACAGCAACAATTTTTCCTTCCTCCCCAAATAAGTTTTTCTGGCAGAAAGGAGACACAGCCTTTGATCTGAAGCTCCAGAACGTAACATTCCACATTTAGCCTCATCACAGTATTTGCAACCCCAACCCAGTTTGTGAGTGAACCAAAGAGCACTTATGTTAGAGCCTTTCTGTGGTACTCACTGCCTGAAGGCAGGAGGACTTTGAGAGGGAAGAATTAGCAACCTTGGTTCTGGGCTCATCTCAAAATAAGACATGCCTGCTAAAATAATGATTTCCACAGGGTAGAACCCAGAAAGATGGACTATGGAGGAGCAATCCTACTCTCTCCTTATGTCTCTTACCCAGACAGTCAGAGCATAGATGTAGGTCCTGTGGCTCTAGTAGTCACCTGTTATTCACCCTAAGGGCCACAGCTCCAGTCTTAGTTACCCCCGTCTAAACCAAACCTTGTCCTGTATAGACACAGAAAGATTTAAGGCATTTCTGCAACTCCGTCCTTGTGTTCCTCATGCCCAAGGTGTTCTTGGATGATGACCTTTCCTCTGGGGTTTTCTGAAGAATCAGTGCTGGTGCACATCAAAGAAACAAAGTAGAAAACCTACACTTAAAGCCTTTTGTCAATAGCATGCTTTATTTATAAAAAAAACCAAAGCCATAGTTTATGATCATAGTATTAGATCCACTGCAAAACTGTATTTTGGGTACTATTTGAACAAAGTAGTTTGTCACGGTCCTAATTAATTATGTTCACCACAAATCCCTATTAATGTCCAAGTACTCTGTTATCCAAATTATCATCACAAGGCTTTCTTTCAAACTGTGCAGCTCTGTCACCTGGAGGGAGGAAAAGCATTGGAGTCCAGCTTGTTTCCTTGGTAGCCATGAGGAGTTCCCACCCTCCGTCCCTGGCTCCAGCCTTGGTTGCAGAGCTGGCCTCTGCCCTGAGGATTCCCTTGGCAGCATAGCAGCCAAACTTAGCTATGCACCATGCATCAGTGTTAAAGGCTTTAGCAGGATGGCTGTTAGAAATTGTGATGGGAATTAGTAAATACATCACCTATCTTTATTGAAGCCTGCATTAAAATCTCCTTAAAATTTGTGGCTAGTTGTAATTTGTGTAGTTTGCCTTTTCGTACATGCATGTTGCCCGAGAATTGCAAGCATAAAGTAATTTCATGCTCTGAATTCATGCTGAGCCATTTCTGGGATGTCAGACTGCAAGACATCACCTGGATAACCTAACCTACTCCCCTGGGAGTTAAGATGTAACAGATGCTAAGCCTGGGAGGTCCCCTAAGGGCCTTTTCTATGCACAAATCCAAATACCGTTGGCTACATTCCCCAACAGGCAGAAGAAAAAAAGAGTCAGATCTATAGCTCAAGAAAGCAAAACAACCTCGAAACCATAGTATTGCACAGGATGAGCCCAGGAGACACACAAGTCATTGCCAGTGGTCTGGGCACCTTCAATTGCAGGACACTATCCAGGTGAAAATGTCCAAGGAATCATGCCAATGCACAAAATTATTGCAAATCTGATACGGAAAAATTTTTTTCTGGCCCTGTAACTGACGAGTGGTTTAAACTGAGCACAGGCACAAAACAAAATCAAGGGGAAAGCAACAGTACACCTGACCTCATGTCCCATGTCAGACTGCCGCCAGATCTTTGATGAAACTGAGAAAAAGAGGGAAAAAATAAACACTGAAATGAGCAGCCAAGTTATTCATCAAAGGTGGGAAAAAAAATCTTCCTGGCCTCTCTAGGTATCCAGTGGAAACCCTGAAGCATGGAATTAATTAAATACAAAGAAACATAATTAATTTAATTAAATGCAGTCCTTTAAAATAGGGTTGCTCTGATTAATGCCTGCTTCTGCAAAAGCTTATGAATATATTTAGCCCTATTCTCAAAGACAACATTTGCAGGATCTTGATTAGAGCAGCTAAAAGCTCACTAATGTGAGTGCAAGTGAATACACTTACAGTGCAAAAGCAGACACAAGAAATGTCATTTCAAACAACACGCTCAGAAAAGAGATCAAAACATTCCTCAGTTTAATACCTTCTGGGGCAAGGAGGCACCATTCAGATCACCTAGACTGACTCTCTGCATAATGCCAACCACAAAACCTCACTGTGAGATTCACACATTAGGTCCACCAGTCTCTTATGCAGTCAGATTCTGCCACCCATTTCCATAGCACAGGGTTTGATGGGTTTTTTTTTTTGATACACTGTTTTCAGCCTCTGTTAGACCTTGTCAGTGTCTGAGCTCAAATTTATTAAGTCAAACCATTTCCCAATTAAGTGGCAGACCTTATCATATCATTGGTCTTAATGACTTCCCACACAACAAAACCCATTAAATAAAACATCACAGCTGAAAGCTTTGGAAATGAGTCTCAGTCACCTCCAACAGAGTTTGGGAAACTAAGGCTCAGAGATTGACTGTTTGAACTATCGTGTGGTCATATATTCCAGAATTTAGTAGACTGTTGTGTTTCCTAATGGAATTGGTTGCTTCTTTTGGTTTGGGTTTGTTTTTTTTCCCTGCCAGGTATTTTAGAGGGATGGTTTCCTAAAAGTCTAGAACTGCTACTTTGTACTGTTACTTGGAGTGTTAAGTTTTATGTATAAGCATGAATGTAAAATATATATAATATATGTAACGTGTAGTCTTTAATATGACTAAGTTATCTCCTCAACACAGCTGATGTGCATCATCTGCAACTATCAGAAGTTACAGTATGTCTGCATTATAAATTACAGAGCCAGGAAAATTTTCTCGAAGTCAGATTTGCCCTTGAATTCAGGTGTTGTTATTTTACCTGTTGCAAACAGTGAATATTATTGGAGTAGATTTCATAGCATTTCCCCAGTTCACCACTCTTAACAGTATGAATACTTTGATTTCTTACAAATGAGATTAATAAAGGTTTTCAGAATGAGCATTATGATTCTATGGAAATATTGGCAGATTTCTAGTGAGCTTACTTCCCTGTGAAAGACAGTATAAATATGTAGAGACTTGTTATGTTTAATTCAACCTTATCATTTTGGTGTTAATTCATCTTTTTTTTTCTTAGTCAAAAGTAAAGCAAATGTTATTATCCTCTACCTCCAGATAGGAAGCAGATGCAAAGAGATCATAGCTGTTCTTCCCAAGGCCTGTTATGAGTTTTGGCTCAAATGTCAACACGAGTCAAGATTTTACTTTTAGTGACAGGTTGGTTTAGTTTCCTATTTAGTATTGGATGAAACACTGCAAATCCCCCTTAGAGACAAAACACTGACTCCTTAACAGAAAATTGTTCCAAAGACCTTAGTGAAATTTTCCAAACTATTTTGTGTGTTTTCTCCCCATTTACTTGAAATTGCAGCGAGAAGGAATTTTATCATCAAAGTGAGCAGAACTGGCAAGGCATGAATGAACACAAACCAAAGAGGCTCCTGATCGTGTCTGTCTTTGATGAGATCCATACACTGCACCTATGTGCTCTGTCTGCAGGGAGATCCCAGATGTCATGCTGGTGTTTCATCTGCAAATTTCAGTTCCCCTTCAGACCTTGAAGAAGCGACTAGAACTTGCCCAGATTTCCTACCGTTCAACAGGTCACTTTTATGAAATACTTCAATCTTTTTTGCTAAAGGGATTTTTAGTTTTGGATTGGTTTGTTTTTTTTTTTTCCTTCCTAGCTGGCCACATAAGCAGCATATGGATTGTAGGAGGATTAACTTCCACACAAGTACATGAACAGCAGGGTCCCCCAGGCCCCTGCAACCTGAGGTAGGCAGATACAACTCCTGTGGAAAAAAGTTGCTGCTTTGCAAAAAATGCAAGCAAACAGTTGGGAAATTTGCTGGAGAAATAACAAAGTGCAGGTTCAAATCCTGGCTGTGAACTGGGTAGAGCATGGATTTCAACATGGGTGTTGCACAGCTCAAGCAGTAGCTGTGAGCACTGGACAGGCATAAATTGCCCTCACCTATTTGTCATCAAAATGGACACACATTTGCAAAGCACTTCACGTTTTGAAGAGGCAGGATTTACTGATGGATACTGATTCTTGCTCAAAATGGATCAACCGAAATTCTGTTTGATCAATGAAATTTTTGACATAACCTCTGCTTGGCAGTGGGGAAATGAGTTACCCCACTTAAGTTACTCCCTTATTCAGTCTACCCTGTGTTTGTCCCACCTGAATTAAGGTGGTACTAGCTCCAGGTACCAAACACATAACATACCAGCAACAGTCTCTAGAACACCCAGCTGGACCATTATAACCTTGCTTAGACCTTCAGGTTTATATGACACTGTGTAGTAACAGCTGAGGCATAGGAAGGTGTAGATTATCATCAAGCGAACTCAGATATATGAACACCACAACATAAATTAACCTCAGATATAAGCTAAAGCAAATTCCCTCTGCCCACTCTTCTCCTGAGCTAAATTTCATTATCTGTCAAGACCCTGCTGCCAGAGGCAATTTTTTGCATATCTGCCTCTGCTGCCTTGTTTCACTTTCCACTCCCTCCAAATGAGCACCAAATACTAAAGCCTGCTGATCTTAATTCAGACATACCTGGGGGCTTCTTTCTTTTTCATTTGTTCCAAAAGGAACCAACCTGGCAAATGGCATTGAAGAATTATTTGACTTCGAGTTCCACAATCAGCCCTTCTTGCCCACAGGTGACTGTAAGGAAGGGGCTGAGCCACTGAGGCCAATCTGAGCTGAGAATATTCCTTTAACATCAATGAGGAAGGAGACACAACTGTGTCAACTGTCCTTTCAGTTCACTGCAGGCTACTACAGAAATAGACTTTGACATCATTTGGCTGCCTGAAGCGTACGAAGCTTCAAGAAGTCTGAGACAAGAGACAGGCTTGAAAGGAAAGAGAAATAATCTTCCTTCTAACTGTCAAAATTGCAAATAAATGATCAGGTTGCAGGAAAAGGATCCCATTACTCATTTGAATTTATAAAAAATTCCAAAAGCTCCACGCTTTAATAATTCTCTTCCCTGGTTTAAAAACAAAGCAAAGCACAAAGCTGGACACAGATGTGACATGAGGCAATCATTTCACAAAATATTGAAAGGACCATGATGTACTATTTCACATAGACACTGAACAAATCATACAGATACTCAGACTTTGCCAACAGGATGGCAAAAACTGAATTTTGAACTCTAATCTTTAATGTGATCACAGCAAACAGCAGACTGGTGAATGCACTGGATTTATTTGCATTTTTATTCACTTAGAGGCTAGTGTACACTGGGTAGCTGCTATAATGTAAACTCAGGTGTGAGTTTATAGCACACACTTTCTTTTCTCCTGCCATCTCATCCAGACACACTTTCTACGGGTAAGTGTGAAGTAGGTTGTTTTACTGCACTGGGTTTGGGAAGAGATTATCAAATCCCCAAAGGCTTTGAGCAGCCATATTACTTGCCCATTTGAACTGCCTAAGAATTAGGCATCTCACTGCTACTTACACGGATGAAAATCTGTTCCAAAATCGCAGCTGTATAGCCGCCTGATTTAGTGCTTTCTGAAGACAATGGAAAAATTGGATAAACTGAATAAATAGCATAGGACGGCAGTAAAGACTATACTGGGATTAGAAATTTGACATGCTTATCCTATGTGAATAAGAATCAGATTTGCCTTTGAATTGGCTGTGATGAAAATGCAAGAAAGCTTTTGAGAATATTTGGAAGCTTTTCCCTCACTAATTTATAGAAAGCAGACACTGATTCCTAAATAATTACTGAGACAAGAGGTATGTTTCAACTGGAAAGCACAAAGCATCTGACTGCAAATATGATACATGGGAAGAATGACTCACATACAAAAGGGGTTGATTCCAAATGGAATTATTTACTCTTGAAAGTGTCTTTTTATGAGATGACTTGACTGAAATATTGAAACTAAGGATTATAATACTAAGCAGGAATTTCAAGGGTGGATGTTTGAAGGAAGAGGGAATGTATTGCATAGGGGAGAGAAAATATCTTATTACTGCTAGAACATGGACAAGAAGTCCAGAAAACAGATAATGATTCTGTTTGTTACGGCTTTGCACTTTTGAGGCTCTAAGTATCTGACTTTTGGGTAAAGATTTTTTGCTGTACTCTACTGAGTCAGAAATATAATAATTATCTGGGTTTCAGGGTCAGGGTCATTGTGAGTATTAATCCATCGATTTCTGTAAGCACATCCTGAATTCCTCAGATGATGTCAGCATAAGAATTGAAGGAGGCATTGTTTTAAGGATAGGAATGATTTTGGTTCAAAGGAACTGGAGGCAAATTGTATGAGCATCCTTAAACAAAATTTAAATTACTTCACTGCTGATGATAAGGGAGTATTCAACAGTTTTACTCTTGAGAGCAATCAATATGTCAGAGGAAGACAGGACTTCTTTTGTTAACCAGAAAACTCTGTTGGATCAGTATTACAAATGACAGTTGATTTTTTAAGCATTTACATTAAAAAACAATCAATCTCCCAACCAAACAAAAAAGAACAAAACCAAGTTGTCCTTCTCTAGCATTAAATGTTCTATTACAGAGATGACATGATCAGCACTGCAGGCCTAAAGCACCTATTCCTGGTCCTGGTCCTACACAACCTTATATCCAGCTTAAATACACACTTTCTGTATGACTTACAGTGGAGAATATCTTCCAAAATCACCCTTTACATCTCACAGTTGGTGGAGAAGGTACTTAATTTACTGCAAAGGTTTCACAAAAGGATACGCCTTGAGAGGCAATACAGAAGCTGAAGACAATGGCTCTGAGATTATATTTCTTATTCTAAATTACAGCATCTTTCATCTCTGACTATTGCTGAATGTCATTCTCCTCAATCCTCCTTGTATCTGTTAAAGTATTAAACTAATCAAAATAGTAAAGATTAATAAATGACAGGGCCTGCCATATCCTAAAGGGATTCGGCACTAGGGAAGTGTTTGTTTCTGTGATAAAATACTGCACGACTAGCAAAAGTACTACAGAGCAACTTTAAGTTCCTCCAGAGCATCCATCTAGGTCTACTTTGGAGAGACAGTAGCATATGTAGTGATCATTGCCATAAACCATGTCTCTCAGCTTCCAGCTGGGGTTTCATCTGTACCGGTATTACATAGGTAGGTTCATCGCATCTAAGTGAGGTGTTGTGCAGAGGCACTGTCCTTCAGTGCTTCCTATATCATCAATAAAAGAGACATAATCTGTTGACCGAATTAAAAAGCCTAATCTAACTACCTACATACCTTACCTTTGACAGGTGAGATGGGCTGGACCCATGTGCATTGTTTTAAAGAAACTCTTACAAAGCTCTAACTTTTCTTATAGGGTCTAGTGGAAAATACCTAAACCAGCTTAAAAGAACAAAAAAAGAGAACATAGTACTTGCAGCTAACACCTGAGGCAAAACCAGAGGCATCAAAGTGGCAGTTATGAAAAATTGAGACTGATCACCTACTCCAGGTGAGGTTCATTTTGGGGTAGTACATTCTGAAGGATTTATTTATTTTGAAATATTATTTCAGTGCTTTCTGCTCTGTCCTGAAGGATATAGGGGATTCCTGCTACATGCTGTGTGAACAGCCAAGGAAGATTTTAGTTTATCCTACCATCTTGTGGTACATGACCGAAAGATGAGGCTTTTCAATCCAAAACAGTGTATGGAAAAAAGTGCTGCATCTTTAATTTTTGAGATAATGTGTCATAGTCTTTCTAGTTAAACTGTTTTCACTAGCAATCTTCTAAGGAAAATATGAAATAGGAATATTAAAAAGTGGAAATTAGACATTTGCCTTTTAAGATACATAATAAACAGTCAAACTTGATTAGTTTCAAAACAAATGCTAAGTATAATCTACCAGTACTGCATCCAAAATGAAAAGAAACCACGGAAAAGGTCTACAGAGCAATGTGTTTGGCATCCACTCTGTTTCTTGGAGTCACTCTTCATAACTGTTCAGGGCAGGATTTTCTATGACATCTCTTTCTGTTTGCACAGTAATCAGTCACTCAAATATGCAATCAGTCCTAAAGAAAAGAGGAATTTCATTTATGCTGTGAACTCCAGATCACACGGAGATCGCATATTCGGTTCATCCACGGAATATGGTCAGATACCAATGTTAAGCTAAGATATATATATATATCCAGTACTAAAGTCACATCCTGTTTAGCATTGTGAAAAAGCATAGCCTTTTGCATTCTGTACTTCTGCCAAGGTCTACAGAAAACCTAGGCTACTATGCCTACAGACTGACCATGGCTTTGTCCTGGCTTGTGGCCTGTATCTTCTGTCTTCGTACTTATTATATTGACTTTGTTGCTATAGCATAATAAAATATTATGATATTCCATTTTCAAGAAGAGAAACTGAAGAACTAAGCAATGTAGCCTAAGACATGAACAGTATTATGAAGGAGCTAAAGCTAACCCATTCTTCTGCACCTGGAATTTTTTAATGGCAAAGCTATCTTCAAGTGGAAAGAAATACATAAGTCCATAGTCTTATTCAGGATAGTGGTGACTGTAAGGAATAAAGATCAGCTTCTGCTATCCTTCTCATGTTACCTGATGTCTTATTGTCCAAAGAATAAGGAACTATGTAATTGGTTATATGAACACCATCATAGAAGAAATTTTTTAATCAAAGATAAAGATACTTAGAAGAACAACACATAGCTCACTGTACAAGAAATTTAAAAAGAAGGAAGATTATTGTGGAAAAATTGAATATTTTAGTGAAAATCACACAGTACTAGTAGAAGTAAGGATGTTCTTGCAGCTCTGCTCCATACTTATAGTTCTTTAGTTAACGTGTTACACCCTCTCCTCCACTCAAAATGATAAAAGAAAATTGGAAGGAGCCTTGAAAGGTCGTCTAATCTATTGTGGGAAACCAACCTTGGCTAAGTGATATTATTCCCAACAAATGCTCGTTTTACCTGTTTTTATACACCTTCTGTGCTGGAGATTCCACAGCCTTGCAAAGCAATCCACCTCATTACTTAATTACATTTATGTTTACATTTTTCCCCACAGGCTATCTTAAATCTTTCTTGTTGCAATTTAAAACTATTACTTCTTTTTCTCCCTGCACTGGATATGAGGATAGTTTACTCCTTTCCACTTTACTGCTAATTTCACATATCTGAAGACCATTATCGCATCTCCCTGAAATCTTCTTTAAAGAGACTAAATAATCCTAATTCCTTCAATTTGCAGGTCATATTTTCTAGTCTTCTTACCATTCTTGTTGAACATTTGTGTGTCTTCTCCCACATATTTCTTGAATTGAACACAGTAATTCAATTTAAATTTAGGCAAACCAAGGAGCAGAGGGATTACATTCCATATTATATTAACAATATTCCTTACTGCCCCTGTCAAATAGCATCTTACTTTTTGTCAGCTATTTCTTTATTTTGTGAAAATTAATTTAATTCCACTCTGGTTCCTGAATATACTTTCAGAATTCACTTTCGAATGCCAGCATAATTCATGATCCATGTACTTAATGTGCTTTCTCTCCCCTCTATCACAAATTCATTCATGAGGGTATTGAATATTACCACACAAAACTCTGCTCATGATGTATTTCTAGTAGAGACTGTAGTATTGGCAACCATTAGTTTCTCAGCAATTTTTTTTCTCCCATGTATTATCACTTTGACTTGCTCTGAAGAATGCTGTTTAAAACCGTATCAAAAACTTATTAGAGGCAAGATAAAACATCTATGCTTCTCCTTTATCCAAAAGGACTGTTGCAGTGCCAGAAGAGTTCAGTTTGGTTTGGCAAGATTTCTTCTAAAAAACTCCACAACAGCAATTTTAACTCAAGCGCTGCTCTGCAGGCATTGTAATTCTCACTTATCAACTCTGGACCATAGCGTCACCTGACTTTCAGGTTTTAATGGGAGACTTAAACAGCTTGATTGGCAGAACAAGTTCTTGAAGTACAGCATTTTTTTGATTCCTGCCCCCCAAGCTATCCACTATGATTGTAACAATGGAAGCAGACTGAAAGCCTTTTATACACCTCCCTATTTGTCTAAAGATGATGACATGGATGTTTCAACACTGACTGCAGCCCAACCTTTGGCTCCCAAATGTATGATTTAAAAAAAAAAATTAAAAAATAGTTTTTTAAAAGTATGTTCTGCTTTTCAGCTAGATCTCAGTTATGTAGGGCTGGAAGTACCAGCCATGCTACTGTTACCCCTGCAGCTGACCTAGATTATGCATCACATAGGGTGCTGCTAACTAGGGGGCTACTGTCCCTGCTCCTACCCCTGGAACACCAGCTGTGGGGCTTTCTGCACCAGCCTCTGCAGACAGACCTGCAGTTGCTGAGCTGGACATCAGCCAGCTCTGGTTTGAAAGCTGAGCAGCTTCATTAGTGCAGTGCTGTGCCTAAACAGATCCGTGAGTACTGCTGAAAGGGCTGGGCTGCTCTCAGCGAGCCGCTTGTCACTCTGGGATCAGAGTGCTTCCTCTGCAGCCATGCTGCAGACCAGATGATGTGAGTGCAAGTCTGCTGTCTGTGAAAGGCCATGCTAACAAATTCACTTTGTAATGCATATTCAGGCACTGGCTGCACCTTCTTTTTGGAGAGAAAGATCATCTGTATCCATTATTTCAGTATATGTAACAGGACTCCTTAAAGCAATTTTCAAATGTTATTCTTTCACGTCCCTAAATGTCCTTTTAGGCAACCAACCAAGTGTTACTATCTTTTATTTTTCCTAATAGATGAAGACAGTGAGGGGAAATGGGTCTTACATTGCAGGGTGGTTTCCAGCCCTGGTGTCTAGTCAGTGGTCTCAGTGGCCCTACAACATGCAACTGCTGGAGCATGGGAGAGGTTCAGCTATTCAGATACTCCTATGTGGTTCCCAGGAGAATGAGAAAGCAGAGGAAGGCAGCTCAACTAGCCTGCAGATACATGCAAACTGGCATATCCTTAGATTTGACCTTCATTTAATGAACATGCCCAAAAAGTCCATGTTACCCACCACAAATCCAGCACAATAAGACACTCCTTTCCAAATATCTTGACCCCAAATCCCTGAAGAGCCACCAGATACTTATCACATACTTCAGAAAGCACAAAGTACTCTCCAAAAGTCCTTAGGAAGAGGAGAAGCCAATGGCTCCCAGATGTCCCATTGCAACCTCAACAGGGTGCTCAGCTGGCTCTGGGGTAGCCCAACATAGTTGTCTCCAGCTCATCTGCTTCTCACTATATGGATAATTTTGGGTTTCTAGGCATCAATGTAGTAAGGCAGCTGCCTGCCATAGGCAAGGTAGAGGATCCACACCTGGACAGCTTGTAAACCACATGTAATTCAGAAGCCTACGTTGCCACCAAGTCACTTTGCTCAGCATCATTGATGAAAGTAACTTCCAGTCTTTGTATCTCACATTCTCAAGTAATACATGACTGCTTGACTTGCCAACAAAGCCCAGGAACAGGAGGGTGAAAGATTTCTGTCTGTCATGTAGTGGCTAAAGAAGTAGGTCTGTCTTACAGACCTTATTATTAACCCTGGGACACCTCCTGTTTAATTCTCAGAATGTAAAAACCAGAGAAGATTTAGTTCACAGTACATTTGCAAGAAAGCTCAGACTAGACAAATAAGCATCTTGCAGCAACTGCAAGTAGAGGCAAGTTCCAGAAAGGAAAAAAATAGTCTGATGCATGTCATCTTGTGGTTTTTTGTTAGATTAATGAAAAGCCCACACAGCATAATTATGTTTACAATAAGCTTACAGGAGTTTTCCCACAAGGTAGGGGAGAGTCATAGAGGGATCAGGTTAAACCAATTATTTAACCTTTAGAGAGCTAAACTTGCAAGTGTTTCAGAGGGAGGGAAAATGGACTATTTCATTGGTTGCTCACAAGCATGTATTAAATAGTGGTCTTTTTTTTTTATTCCATCACACTGCAAGAGCATATCCTGGTGGATCCAATTTAGATGACTGGGAAACAAATGGTTGGATGCCTAGATGACTTAAATATTCCACTGCTAGCACAAGTTTGCTTTATACCACCATGAATAAGACTCCTTGCAAACAACCTGACATGTCTGGTAAGGCTCTTCACAGAATGTGGCATCCAGATTGAGGGGGTTTAATGATAGTGAACAAATAAATCATCGAGCTTGACTGGGAGTTGTTGCATTTGCTAAAATCAAGATTTCCTTTTCTGGAGCTGGCCATTTGGGCTTGAAACAAGTGGGCAATGGTGGAAAGCACTGAAAAGAAAACAATATAGTATCATTTATCAGGCCTTTTGCAATGTCAGCTCTCCATTGTTCTTGCTTAAAAAAAATACATACTTCTTGGCTTTCCTAATTCATCAGAGAGACAAGCAGTTGTTCTGGTTTAGACATTAGCATTTGTTTTGTTTATTCCAGTTCCAGTGGGCAAAAATCAAGTAAACCTGATTAATTCAATGGTCTACCTACAGTTTTTCAAAAGGATATGGCAAGCTATGATAGAGTAGAGCTTGAGAAACACAGATATAACACCCTAGGGACTAAATTCTATGAATGTTGTTGACAGAGCATCTGTCTAAATGATCTTCCAGCTAGTACTGGTCAAAATTGATTTTCTTTTTTTTTTTTTTTTTGTTTTGCTGACAATTTGAAAATGTGGGGAAAAAATCTATCACAGCTCAGAATTCAAACCCATCGGCAAATGCATCTCGGGGAAAATATTCAGAACACTTCACGTGTTTAATCTGGATTTGAGAGCTTCCTATTTTTCACTGAGATTAAAAAAAAATGAGGGGGAGGGGAATTCTGTAACAAATTGTCATTTCTGTCAAAAAATACCAATTTCATTTAAAAAATGCTGTCTGAACCCCACCCATTACCAGTTATAAAACATGCAGCCAGCACCATGCTTTACACATCAAATAGTAATTAGCTGGCACATGAGAAGAATGTAAATTAAAATAATATCCAAATGGCCAACCTGGGGCTCTCCAGCTACTTGCTCCAAAGCTGTCCAGAGGTGACTCCCATGCTGGCACTGCACACAGGTTGGGACCCATTGGGAAAGCCACCCCTCTAGCTGCTGAGGAAGCCCTCCAACACCGGCAATCCTTCCAGCCTATGCTAGAATTGAGCACCATGTTCAGAAATGAGTAGTAGGACCCCACAGGAAGATGTTAATCTTTTCCACCTGTGATACCTCCTGATACTCCTTTGCTTCCTGTTCTATCTGCTTTGTGTAGGGCAAGACTAATTGCATGGTGATTTTGGCATGGCGTCAGGAAGGTGCACTGCCTGGTTGTGCATGGACTGATCCTTCCTCTATGTCCTACAGCAGGCGACGTTTGCTCTTTAGAAAGAATCCCAGTGGCAACAACCAACAATAAATTAGCTCCTCATTTACCATAGAGTTGTCTGGCCAAGAGAGAGTTCAGTCTACAAGTATGAAGCTGAACATCAAACAGTATTCAAATTTCTCATGGTTTTTTTGTGCAACTTAGACCAGACAATGCTTCGAACACTTCAAGAGCAAGGTCAAACATATGCAGTCACAGGGTTTCCAGTTCAGGAGCTCAGTTCCTATTTGGGCAGCAAAGATGTGCAATTTTCCAGTTGTGCCAGTCAAACATGAGGGATCTGTAATCTTTTCACACCTCTGAAAATTAGGCCAATTATCTAAATACCATAAAGTATTTGGCTGACTCAAGGTCTCATCCAGAAGTGGGAGTGGGAATACATGTAGTACTGATCTGAGGTTTTCCATTGCAAATATTCCTTTCACTGTTATAACCAGAGCAGTCAAAGTGCTACAAAGTCAGACAGAGACAAGAAGCCACGTGGTAAATGGACCACATTTTCTGATTCACCTGCATTGCTGCAAGCAAACAATAACAAAGCATAAAGAAAAAGTAACTTCTTGTCACATGATTTCTCTAGGATTATGTCCTGGATCCAAATGAGAGAAAAACATATAAACATGTTTTGTCATAATAACTTGTAAGATTGTGCAATAAATACTATTAAAATGCTCTAATTTTCATTTCATTGTGAGTTTCCCAAGATTTTGTGCTGCGACTGAAATTTTCCATTTTGGTTGATAGTTTACAAATGATTTTTTTTTTCTCCCTTTTTGCAGGGAAGAAATTCAGAATTAAGTGTTTAGCCATTTCCAAGAAGTAGACTAAATTAGTTTTTTATGCTGAATATTGGGGACGTTTCTTTTGATTTCTAATGGGAACCTCAAATTTTACAGCTGGCTGGCTGCTATGGATGGGATGAGTCTTTTGCATTCCCCGTGAGAATCTGCCCAAGATTGGCAAAGTTTCAGGCTTTTGAAAAACCACAATTCACACAGTTTCAAGACATTAGGCAACCTCCCCAAAGCTTCTCTCTGCCCAGCTATTCTGTAATCTCAAGGGCCAGGAGTCCGAGAATGTGATATGGAGGCTCCAGCCCTGCTGATGGCCCACGTGGCTGCGAGGACCATAGGTCCTGTGGGAAAGTCTTTTTTCAAGCTGTCTTCTTAAAAACCTGGGAAATGAAACAAAAAGTGTTAACTTTCAAAGATTAGGAATCACCAAATTTGAGTGCTTGCTCAACTTCAGTTTGGTTTCTCGTGTCTAAGTGGTGCTCATGCAGATTTTAATCACTTGACGACCTCCTATGATTCCCATTTCCCAGCGCAATAAGTCTCTGCTCTGGGAACAGACATTCTGAATGGAGACTTATTTTCAGCTTGACTATCTCAGTGCTTTCAAAGCATGGAAAGGGTGAAAAAAGAATGGAAAATGAAGGTTGCAGGAAAAGAAAGGATGGTCTCTTGATCAAATTGGCTGAGTTGGATTCACTTTCATCCTGGAGTCTGTTAAGCCCATCTTTGGTCACTGAAACTAAGTTTTTCCCACAAGTCATTAACTGTGCATTTCTCACCTTCTACATATCTGATAAGATCATGGATCCTGACTTGCAGAAGCAGCTATCATTCCCGACTGCACTGAACACAAAACGCAGGATAAGGTCATGTGTCTCATACTGTGTCCCCCTCAATCTTACTTTTCTTCAGTCTCCTGTGCCTTGCTTCTTCGGTAGACTAATATGGATGACAGCATCCCCTCCTCTGTGTTTTGGGAAGACTGATGAGTGAATGCTTGTGAAGCCCTTGGATCCTGTGGTGGTGAACCCCACAGGAGAAGCCACAAGGAAATTAATAATTCTGTCTTCAGAATGAGATTTGTACTGTAAATAAAGCCTGGGGTCACACTTCAGATAATAAGCAGAGAACAAAATATTGAATTAGGAGAGCACCATCCATTCTGAATGAGGTGCAGGAAAATATACTAGGTGTTCATTTAATTAAAGACGTATATAATTCATACACACAAGGGAAATGATTTAAGGTTCATTTTTGAGTTAAGAATTGATTTGCAACCTTAATAATGCTTTTTTAAAACAGTGTGTGGGTGGCATGTATGTTTGTTATAGCCTGCCAGACAGGTAATTCGGGGAAAGAGGGAATCTTTGAGCTTTCAGCCCCTGGTCATTCCTTATGGATAATTCACTACCTGCACATCCTTCCTGGAAGCTGTTACATGTATGTTACTGATGGCTTACAAAAACAAAACAAAACCAGAAAGATGTAATGCAATATTTATTTAAAATCCCTGTTTTGGGAAATCACTGAATCATGTCTGTCTTGAGGCATTGTGGTTCCTTTTCTAAATACTTCTTACTGAAGATATTTCACTGTAAAACAACCAGTCTTAGGGCTGCCTGTTCCAGAGCCAGGGAAGAATTGTTTGAAAGGCAACTCTCAGCCTTTCAAAATTAGAAATTCTTTGTTACAATACCTTCTATTTTCTTTAAGATCAAAACCCACACTTATTTTTTCCAGAATGTTTGTTATTATTTCAAGGGATTTTAAAATCTTGTCCAGAGTAGGCCAATGTGGATCACTGGGGTTTTATTTATAAGGGTGTTTTTTTTAATTATGACAACAGGCACCTGGAGTCTGTCAGGACTTTTCCTGAACCCAGCTGCATCCTTCAGTCTGATCCCACTTCCAGCTTCAGACATGGCCCAACACTATGGAAACAGAAAACTGATGCTGCACCATGAAGTTGGCACACAGGGAAGATCTCCTGGCTGGAAATGGTTGGCTCCCAGTTTGGGCACACTTGTATGGGCCTGGGACTGTGACATTGAGCAGAAAGCTCAGGAATTAACCATCAGGGACATCTGGGGGCATGGTTGAAGGAAGCAGAGGAAGAAACCCTGACTGAAGCATTAGTGCCCCGGATCAGACACATGTGACCAGAATGGAACTGCTTAAAAGGAGCAAATTTGGCCAATATCTAATAACATAGGTCTCTGGCTACAATTTGCCCCGTATCATACACACAGTGCCAAGCCACTATGGGGGTAGATCCAGACAGTTGGGGCATCTGTGGTGTTATGGGTTCAACAAAGAAAGAAGTGGATATGATTCTATGATTCTATGATATTGTTGTTCCCAACTCTTATAATTATTAAACTGTACACATTAGATGAAGAAAACCCTCAAGAGGCACAAGGTGAGAGCATCTCTAGTGCAATTGTCTTGAAGCCAACGAAATGAAACACATTTTCACCAGTAAGCAATCAACTACTTGTTTGGGGTTTTTTGCAACCATTGGTGCCTCTTGTCAAACACCTGCATCTGTTTTGTGAACACCTAAAATTAGAGTGACCTGACAAGAAAAACATCAAGCCCTTGCAAGTCCAGCAGAAGTCACTAAAAATCAAGATTTGACCCTGTAACCTTTGACTTTAACCATCCATGGCTGTATAAATTCTTCCACAAGAAAGATAACACTGTCTTAGTGATGCAGTTTGCAAACTGCAACCAAATTTTATTTTCCAATGACAGTAAGTAGTCAGAAGGCACTTTAATGAGGGGAAGAAGCTGGCTTCTCACCTGATGCAAATTGCCCCCAAATCCAAGACCATGGTCCTCTGGCTTTCTGAGGACCCTCTGAGGAGAGTGAAAAACAATATCTTCTCCTCTGTCCACTCATTCCTGTCTATTTTCTCCTTTCTGTGTCTCTCTTTTCCTCTCACTAAATAAAAAGACAAGGTTGCTTTCCTGGGCCTCCCAGGAGAGTTTAAAATAATCCTAAAAATGCCGCCAAAAGGACTGTAAACATATCTCTCTCTGGGATGTAATTAGTAGATAGATCTGTGCAACCAAAGGCAACCTAATAGTCTTTGCCGTGATGAAGTCTAACATGTTAGTTTGTGTCTGAAAAAGAGAAGAGGTCTGGACAACACCTTCATTGTCAAAAAGAAAAAACAACTAGTGAAGGCAATTAATAATATTTGCTCTATTGCCAGTTCGTCAGTTCTTATTTAACCAGCAAATGCAACAAAAGCTTAATGTACAAATGTGCTGCAACCTTCTTCTACCTCTCCCTCCCTCTTCTGCTCCCTCTCTCTCTCTGGGATTGGCTTATTTAAAAACTATATTTCTGCCTAGGCATTCAAAAATGCTGAATGCCTCAAGCAAACTAGTAGAATAAGCATGTTTCTCTACTGTTTCTTGGCACGGTCCACTGCCTGAGTCCTGTTTTAAATTAAAGCACATGTGGCTTGAGTTTAGCATTATCATGAAAATGAAATTACCACTTTAGAAAAGTCAAGTTATTTTGGAAGTGAAAACTGCAGGTCAGAGCCCACCAAAATTCCAAAAACTTGCTCAAAAATGTCTCGTTGAAGGTTCAGAGCTGCTGCCATGGACGGTGCATCCTTTTGGGTCTTGATTTATAGTCTTCCCCTTCAAGGTTTCCTACATTTGTTACATGCTCCTGGGAAAACCTTATAGACCTTGGCTCTTTGTTACCGGCTCCCTCTGCAGCTCCTCCCCTGGCAAGGGGAGAAAATAAAATAAATCTATCAGAAATCAGTTACATTGACCTGAGGCTCATCCTGCTGTTTTGAAGTCTTTTTGAAAATTGCCCTGGAACTGGTAAATACAACACTGGAAAACTAGTTGTTTGCTCAGCTACAACCCCTCTTTGCTATTCCATTAGTTTTCTTGCCATCAGACAATGGCTGCGTGAAAAGGAAGCAGAAGCCCACACTCTCCTGGCTTGGAAGAGGTTCTCCTGTGCACTTTTTCATGCCCAGAGGTTTGGGCAGGTGATAAATCTTACCTGTTGCAGAAAGATGGTGGTTTTATTAGGGTTTTGGTTTTGTGTTTGTGTGTGTGCATGTGTGTACATGCGCATATCTGTATTTTGGTTAGGTAATACTGAGGTTAACTATATATGTTTCTTTTCCTCTGGGCTTATCATGCAAAATTAGACACATCAGGTCAAAAATAAGAACGGATAGATGTAAAGTCCAACTTGTAAAGTCCAACTCCTGATATCAAGAATGTGACAGAAGTGGATGTTGGCTTGTCACATCGTGGTAGTAATGAGGCCATCTATAGGATGTCACTTGCCAGAATCTGAAATGTACCAAATGAGTGGATTGTTAAATAAATATATTGGCAGATGGGCTTGATTCTTTTGCTCCATAACATTGTTTTTATTTTATTGCAAATCCACTGGCTTCAGTGGAGTGAAGCCAGTCTCTGGGAGGGTTTGGGAGGAGGAGGAGGAGTCAACTGTCAACATGCCAAATAGTGCAGCTGAAGTTGGAATGACCAGTGCATTATCCTGTGGAAACATGCACAATGATTGTACAAATGGAGCTGGTAATCTGGCTAAGAAGTCAAGCCACAATAACTCACCTTGTCCCCTACACACACAAGCATGTGCAGTCACACACACAGGCAGAAAACTGTGTCTGGAAGAAAATGATTCTTCAGCCAATAACTTCAGAGACAGTTGGATGGACAGGAGAATGATGAGTGGCAAGAAAATTTTCCCTAAGCTACGAATTAGTAACACTGCCTTGCCTGTTGAGATTTGCCAACATGATCAGAATTGGTGGTGAAGTGACTACTGATTTTTAGAGAGTTTGGATCAAGACATCATTCATTTAATGGAGCATTTAATAGGATAGGATAGGATAGGATAGGATAGGATAGGATAGGATAGGATAGGATAGGATAGGATGGTTCTGTTGGAAGGGGCCTACAACAACCATCTAGTCCAACTGCAAGAGCTCCTTAGTAGGCACCCAGCTTTCCTAACTTTAAGCCAGCCCACCTACAACACAAAGAGTTGGAGTTTGACTGAAGTCCTACTATAATCTGGGAGGTAGTCAAGAGCAGAAACTATGGTCCGAGTTTATTTGTGTTGCATTGAAAGACACTACCATTGATCTCACCAGGTGATGCACCTCTCTGGTGGCCAAAGGATTGGTCCTGAGGCTCCTTTAGACCTACTCTCAGACATACTCCATTTTCTCCTACCTCTATGTCTTCCCGAAGAATTTTTTGCATGAGAAGTCATGACCAGGTCTTCCAAACCATCACAGTGAGCAGGAGGGAGATTTTCTTTCTACAAAGAGATACAGGGCAAGAGGTATGGTTTCATCAGTCACAGTGCCTCAAGGTCTGGGGTGAGGAGAAAAGGCCGCTGACAACTTGAACACAGAGCACAAAACTTCAAATCCATCAAGAAGTGCAGGGGCAGCTTTGGGGCAGCAGCAGGACTGGGAAGGGAGTGACTGAGGTCAGAGGGTCTAGAGGAAGCTGTTGATGGGCAACTGTACATCAATAGATATACCAACCACCTTACACTCAAGCAAATCATGCTGTACTTATTTTTGATCAGATCCTATGAAAGAACCTCTCCTGAGTCTGAAGAGGAAGGTGGGGGATTCAGATGAGAAGTCCTTGTGGCAAGATGAGGCTTGGGCAGAAGAAGAAACAGCTGCCTGTGGGTGGCTGTGAAAGGGATGGGGACTTCACTTTGTGGGAAAGGACAGAAGAACAACAAGAAACAAGTGTTGCCCCACTGTTTTGTGGGGCAACAGGGATGAGTACACGGTAAGGAACAAGCTAGAGTGTTACCACATGACATCCCTCCATCTCTTTTCCTGGGCATTTTTAACCAAACTTTAACTTGTACTCAAGATCTGCTGTTTCTTATCTGTTAATTGATCCTTATGAGCTCCTTCCAACTCAAGATAGCCTGTGACTGTACAATTCTACCCTAACATGTCTCCATCCTCTCACACATGACTATCGCCTTCCATCTCATGTGCCAGCATATGCTCTCATCAGTTGAACATACCCTGTGCTCCTTAGTTTTTGAACACAGTGGCTAGTTCCAGCTAGACGTTACTGGTCTGTTGTCACCAACAAAGCACTCCTACCTGAGGGTGTAGGATACAAAACATGCAGTAAGTGGTCACCTCTGCTCAGGTGAGTTTCCAACCAAGCACTGTCCATATTACTTTCACAGGTGAATTAAGGCACCTAGTGGGAAAAAAAAAAATAGATCTTAAGGTTCATAAACAATCAAAGGCTCTGAACAAGCTGTTGTCAACTCAGGAAAGAGATCCTGCAGCACTTGGAAAATAGTAACACAGGTATCAGCAGTCTAAAAAGTAAACAGAGAGAGAAAACATGTTAGCAAAGACTAAGCTATAAAGCAGAAGACATCACTATTTAACTATATACATATCGCTTGGGCTCATTTCTTAAAAACCGTGTAAATCTGGTCACCACATGTCAACAGATAAAAGGGGTGAGCTGGAAAGGTAAAGAGAATAATGATCAATGATGTTCAGACATCCGTACAATATAGTATCTGCAAAAAAAGAGACTGGAAAAAAGACAGCTGAGAGGTTTCTAGAAATGAAGTCTTACGGACAAAGTAAATAGTAGTCCATTGCTTTCCACATTTTTAGAAGATAGGAAGTGGAAAAAAACCCATAGAAAATCATCATTCTGCAATCAAAAATGTAATTAAGCAGGGAGCTCACTGTTGCAGACTTTACAGAAGCCAGAGGTATTCATGGGCTTAAGGTGAGATTCAAAAATCCAGGAATAAAAGGTGTTCTAGTGAACAGGCTGCAGCCTCTAACTGAAAAAGATCTCTGTTGAATGGTCCATGGGACAATGTGAGTACACACTCTATTTTCACTTGCTTATCATGAGCTTTTCCACTGCTCTATCACAGACATTATGGGGGAAGATCCCCTTAAATATAATTCCTGGGTTCATGCACTCAGGATTAGTGTGGAAAGACCCACATTTGAATCACCTCCTTTGCTTTCAACCCAGACCCTTTTTTCCCCGCAGTGTGCCGCGTACCTGCTGAGTCATCCTCTTCCTTGAGTACATCAACACTGTCATGTTAGCTCATGCCTCGATTTTGTGCTTGCCCTGAACTCTCTGATCATCTGTGCCAGTGTTAGGCTCATTCTCTGACTCATGTTTGCAATGAACTCTCCAGATAGAGGAAATTCAGGACTCCAGCAGCAGGATGGTAGGTGGAAGATGGTCTTGTCTAGCAGTTAGTGTGTGCACTTGAAACCACCTACTTACCAGTTCTAGCCCCATATATAGACAGGAATATATATGGTTTATTTTCCTATAATACACATGCATAAAATATACATGAGAAATATTCGTATTATATATTATTTCTTAAGTATATCATGTATCTAACAAGGATGGTAACAAACCTGAGGGAGAGCAAGAATGAGAAACTATGTCTGAATATCCTTTAGAACTTTTCTGCAGCAAAACCTGCTTATGCTGATATCCATTTCAGTCTATGTAAAAAGGCACTAGACCCTAAACAGCCACACAGAAAGGCAGAACTTTAGCCTTACTTCTTTATCTCATGCTGATCTGACTCAGTCTTCAAAGGCCCCCATAAAGCCACAAGCTACAGATGGATATGGGTCTGATGCTGGGTCCCTTGAGAAAGCTGTAAATCAGAGGGAGTCACTCAGCTGGTGAGATACAGGTCTTAGGCTGCCACATGAATCCAGTCCATAGCCCAAGACTTTGATGATGTTCTAGAGGTAAAACGTCTGCTGTGACACAGGTTCAGATTAAGACATCTAAATGTAGATGACTGCCACAAGCTGATCTCTAAACTCCAGGTATAGTTGATGGAGATCTAGGCAGCAAAGTCAGTGAGATCTTTGGAGTGATGCAGTTGACCAGGTCTAGGTGTCTTAACCTGCAAACTGGCTCCCATTCTGGCTTCCAGTGGCTGAAATGTAAATATCTACATTCCTAAGGCAGTATATGTCTTTCTAACATTAGATTAACACTAAAGCTCTTGGTGATCTAAATATTGCTTGTAGCCGCTAAAAATTGCTTATGGTGCCTCCTTTACTGATCTAGCACTTAGTGTCTCTATCCTGTAATTCCCCTATTTTAAGAAGGTAGCAAGGTTACTTTGTTTTCTCTGTAAGATATAGCAAAAATTAATATAGTAAAGATTTTCAAGCTATCAAATATTATCATTCAGCATTAGTTACTGTAAGTAGATATATGCTAAGTAAATATAGCACATAGCAGTTCTCATTTACAAAGACGAGCAAAAGATTTTTTGTTATACTTCTTTTATGCATGGCTCAGAAATTTACTGTCCTATCTCCATATTTATTGTATAAGTGTGAGGAAGAAATATATATTTAAAGACTCCAGTATCTCTTATTTGGTTAATGTCCTACAAGTATTTAAATGAGTCATTTGATGGCTCTGCACTTCATGATTGGTTAAGCTATTTAACATACTTTATTGCTTCTGTGATTTATTGCCTGATGAGGACACTCAAGAAAGTCTGAGAACCTCTTTGGGGTTTATTGAGCTGGCACATATTTTATGCTGATTTCAAATAAATCAATGCCTATTACAGCATAAAAAATGGGAGCATTGGAAAGAACGTTGAGGATAACTATTTCCGGAGCTTTGTGTTCTGCTTCATGCATAAAGCATGAGGGCTTCATTAACATGGAAGTATGTGCATGTGAACCTTTAGGTCCTTATTAATCATTTTGGTGACTAATACATGGAGCTCAATAATTCCCATAAGCTTCTTTAAAAGAAACCATAATGTACACACTGTGTGAGATGGTTCCCTAAAGAAGTGTGTTAACAGTAGTCTCAGATACCCTGTATGTAGGAAGCTCTTGATAGCTGTGTTGTTCAGCATGCCCTTCCCTGCCCTACTTACTGCATTTCAAATAATACCATCAGGAAATAAAGCAGAGCATCACCAGTCCTTGTCTTGTTTGGCTATCACCTTGGTCATTCACAACCCTCAGGAGCCCTGCTGTTGATTTAATGAGAGCAGGACTGAACTCCTTGTGAATCAGAAAATAAATTATGTAAGCTTATTGACCCAGGACTTCACTGTGATGTCCACTCATGTGGAAGGAGTTAAGGTTTCAGGATAATTAAGTCACAACTTTCCCTGGGCAGCTATCTGTGGACTGTGAGGTCTTCTCTGGGCACCATCCTGGGGCTGGAGAAAAACACGACTCTTTGAATCTCTAGTTCATGCTAAATGTGACTGTGGGGTGCGAGGAGAAAAGTGCTCCCCAGGTGTATTCTAGGGTGGTCATTCCCAGCAGAGGACAAGAAGAACGTTCTTTCAAGATCTCTTTTGCAGTCTCTTCCAGACTTGTGCCCTCTGTATATTCAGTGTATCTACTCTCTACCTCATGGTCTGAAGACCTCTGTGGAATTCTCTTGACAAATTGTATCTTCTACTTTTGGCGGATTCCTACCTACTCAATGGATATAATAATTTGGCCAGTTTTACACCTAAACTAATTTCACCTGGACTATGTCTTTAGTTTGTTTATGAGACTGGCAAGTGAAACATCATTGATTTTGAAACACTTCAACTTTCCCCAGTCAAAACGACCTGTTTTCCTGTTTTGAAAGAATACTCGATTGGTTTCTTCTTGGCAAATCCTTACTGGCTGCTACTCATGTCTTTAGTATTTTCCAGGTGTAATAATTTGTTCACTTTCTCATTCCAGAATTTTTCTGGGGCTAAAATGTAAACTGTAAATAGAGAAGCCTACAGTTCCTTGGCTTCTCTGTTCTTCTCTCTTTATAATGGGCATTATTTCCAATTTCGGTTTTTCACCTTTCCGCCAAAGGCTTGTCAAAGATAATTGCTAACATTTGTAAGACTGCTTTACCCTGCTGTTTCAAGCTATGTCTGTTTGTGCAAGCATTGTGGTGGAATAGGAGTGGATCTGTCATAAAAAACAGTTAATCCCAATGGCCATGCTCTGCTTGTTTGGATTTTTTTCTCAGACTAGTTCTAGTTTGGTCCCAAGGACTTTATGCCCATTAACAACTACTAATTAACATTCATGAAGTGTGTCTTCCTGTTTAGTTTCATTGTGAAATCTAAGCCTGTCTGGAAAGCAAACCAGAGCACAGTACATGCAGCTGATTGGGAGATCCTCTATAACAGTGCATTTCCCATCTAAACTCAAGGGACATGGAGCTGCAGTCTCAACATCCTCAACCAGAGTTCATCAGTCTCAACCAATCTGAGAATAAATAAATTATAGAAGTACTCATTGTTCATGATGTTGATCATCTTAGACCTTTAAATGAAAACTTATTGAAAAGGTGTTAAACATATCTGAGTGTCAACATTATCTGACAATAGTTCTTCCTCTCTGCTGGGTAATATGCCAACTTTTCTTGGTTCTCTTCTTACTGCTGATGCATCTGTAGAGTGATTTTTGATACATTCTATGTTTATTGCTACTTTAATCCCATTTTGTGTTTTGGTCTGTCTGACTTTATTCCTAACATATTTCTGCTCTTCTTATATATTCATCCTAGCAATCTGCCCTCATGTGCACTCCCTGTATGCTTCTTGTACTCTTGCACCAAGAGCTCATGCTTTAGCCGTACAATCTGCTCTTGTGTTTCCTACTTTTCCTCTGCACAGGTTAAGTGCTAATACCAGAGCATGAATTTAGAAACAATGATCACTTAAGATCCCTTCCAGTCCTTTATTTTTGATACAAGGGTGACTTTCTTTGTGACGCCACAGCAATAATTTATTAATATTGCTGGTACATTGCTCCTTAGAGAATCAGTCTGTTCTAGTAAGACTGTTGCTTCCATGCACAAGAAAGGAAGAAGATCATGACGTTGTCTCCAGACCTAAACCAGAGACTATCCAGGTTATTCAGGTCATTCAGGAAGAAAGTAGGATGGCATGTACAGCCATGAAGCTGTGTTTTCAGAACAGTACTTCATAGCAGGTCATGAATAGACATGAGTGAAATTTAGCAACTGGTCTGGTTGAGGATTAAAATTTCTGTGAGTCAACAGATTGGCTTTCAACCAGAGGGAGTCACATCTAGCATCCTACAGCAGCTGAAAACCTGCTATAGCTTTGCAAGTATCCAAAATGTTATGCAAAACCAGCGATTCTTGAGTGATGGTGTGTGTGTGTGTTCGGTTTCTTTACTTTTTATTTTTTCGGTTTTGTTTTCTTTTTTGCACAGAAGTTGCTCTGAGGACACAAACTTCTCATCCAGAATCAGAAGCCATGGCTTGCGTTACGAGAGTACAGAAGAACTGGCAAGAAACACGGAGCCCATGAGAACAAACTAGCAACACAATGGATTTGCAATATTTAATCAAGTTTCTTGACGATCACAAATCTTGCAACACATTCCAAAACTACTAAAAACGTTATACAGAAACCAGCTGAGCCAATATTTAAAGCCTTTTTAATTTAACAGAACCCATTTTTTATAGTATCCAGGATATGTTTCTGGCTTTCCTACTTGTCACATGATCTCCTGTCCAGATGTGCTGGTGTATATCTAGTAGTGGACCAGCCAAACCACAGCACTTTCCTCCTGCTTGTAGTGCGTTACTGTAATTCAACCATACTTCTCCCGGCTACAGAAGCACTACATTAATATGTGGTATAACAACAATAACACAGGAGGGGATAAAGCTAACCATAACTTTAACTACGTATCTAAAAACAATAATAATAACAATGGAGTGACCCTATTCAAAGAGGTTAATTTGTGTGCAGAGTATAAAATCCAAATACGCAGTTGTTTTGAAAACTTCCCTTTTTTCTCACCTGCAAGAGAAAATTTGTGCTGAGGAGATGATTTCCTGCAGCTTTCTTCAGGAAATTAGCCTCCCCCTTTGTTTAGATCCCACAGATTACACTGTGTGCTCTTAGAAAAACCCATGGGCAGCCAGCTCAGGTCTCCCACATTTTTGCAAATGCTTTTTCTCAGTGGTGGCTCCCATAGAGGCTGAGGAGAGAATTCCAGGCTTGTGGGTTAATTATTAACACTGTTAAGCACTGGCAGCATGCTCAGAATTAGAAAGGAAAGGCCTGAGGGCTGATTCTTCCCTCCTGTTCACAGGATAACCCCACCAGGCTGACTTCGACCTCCCAAGGCAAGGGATGTATCCACATTCCCCCATGGAAAGTTAGTGGGATTCTTATGAATGGCTCCATTAGGAGCTGGAGTGGCTCAGTGCCAAAGAAATCAGTGGAGTTGCTTCTGATTTACACGGGGGTAAGCATGCGGGTGTATTAAATCCATAATCCTTGTCCCCACCGCGGCCAGGAACTCAGCAGCTGGATCCTGCAAAGTGCCACAGAAAACCCTCCAGTACCAAAAACCATAGAGGACCCCGCCCATGTCAAAAAGCATTGAGGATGCTGACACAGCGGCATACCAAGCAGCTTAGGAGGTGAGGAAAAGGGGGTTCAGCCAACTCAGTCCTAAACAGAAATTTCACCTTGTGTGCTTTTGCAGTCTCTATGACCCTAGGACCTCAGCACTTGATCTTTTAGATCATTACCGTGCCTTTGGAAGGTGGAGTGATGTTATTTTACAGAAAAAGAGGTCCAAGTTCTTCCTGCCTAGCTTTGCACAGGCAGTGTAGAGGGCAGACGAGTCTAACTGGCTCAGATATCCTCTGCAGTCAGTGCAGAAAGGCATCCACCAAGACCCCAGCTGCCTTCTGAGGCTGACCTAGAGCTACTACACTTTTTTATGTCCCTTAATTTAGTTGGCCTAACTCTAGCCCAGAAAATACAATGCACGTATTTTAAGTGTAGAAAAGCATTTCTTGAGGAAGAGTTAACGTACCTAATTTCTGCTGAAAGCTTAGGAAATGATGAGTCAAACCCATTTGGATGACTTTGAAAATCCCAGCTATCACTTCCTTACATTTGCAGAATCATCCCCATACTGCCTGGCCCTGTCATGGAGGTGTCCTTGGCATACTGGGATGCTGAATGGGGGTCCCTGCATGTCACCCTCACGGTGATCTGTCCTTGAACAAACACAGAAGACAGCCAGGGGCTCGCATCACTGCTGGACACAGATTCACCCTGGGGTGCAAACCCTCACATTTCTGCTCCTGAACTAGTCTAGCACTTCATTGGCTTTGTGACCTCTTCACTCCAGATCTTAGTGCTGAAGCTGTTCTGCCACGGATTTAACCTGCTGCCTACTCACCTAAGGAGCAGTAACACTGGAAAAGCTTTGGGTGTTCATTCCCCCACTAGTGTAAGTGCCTTCTTATCACCAAAGGAGAATATGAAGCTCTGCAAACTAGGGGTTGATGAGTTTCTAAGCCCCATGTGCCCCAGAAATACCCACTTATTCTCCACAGAACCTGGCTGTTTCATTTAATTAGTTTTGTTGTATTTGTTTGGGTTTTTTTTCCTTTGTTTTCTTTTTTATTCACCTTTTGCTCTTCATCTTTCCCGATTGACCTCCATCAGAGATCTTTAGTTCCTGAGTCGCAGTCAGCTCCTGCCTGAGGACTGATAGGTGAAAAATTATTTCTCTGTTTTCCTGTGAGATCTTCACAGAAAATACGTTGTTCATAACAGGGATTTGTTCTAAAGTAAAAAAATCACTGACATTAAAACACCTCCTGGTTCCCAGTTATTCCTTAATAAAACAATTTTGAAAAGTCTTTCACTCACCACACAGCATTAACCTTCAAACAGGAAGGGGAGCAACTTGCTTTTATTATTTCAGCAGTGTTTCCTAGCTTGGCTAGGCAGCTAGTGCTAAGAGGGTGTATGTGTAAATATACATTATAATCACATTACAAATCACTGCCAAACAGAGCAAATGCAGACTAAAGGATGTCTACAATCAGAGATGGGGTTGTAGACTGGGTTCCTGCAGTTCTGGAGTTAATGGGGAGGTACTTTCCAACTTCAATTTACAGCAAATTTTATGGAAAAGTGGCAGTTTCAAAGTCAATGTGTCTGCATCTATGTGCCAGTTATGGGATAACTATGTGCCAGTATATATATCCTTATCTAGCTGGTAAGTTGTATCCACTTAAGCTGCATTGATAAAGCAAGCTATATTGTTGCATATATTGCAGAATCAACAGCCCATCTGGAGAGTAAGCTAGGGCCAATTCTACCTTGTGCATTACCAAATCAATATTTAAGTTCCCAAATCAGTCATGAAGTTCATGCTTTCTATGTAGGAGAAAGCAGCAATGTTATCTGGATGCAGCCATGATGCCTATACCTAGAGTAATGAGTGAACACTAAAAAAACTCTCTCAGCAACTATATCAATTTTCCTCTTGGTTTCACCCATTTCAGCAAACATGAGATCAAGCATCAGACATTGCCAGTAAATGATTGTTACTTACACAAGGAAAAAAACCTGCAACTCTCATATATGCTCAGCTCTAGATACCAGAGAGTTAGATGAAAACAAACATACACCCTCCAAAAGCACATCAATATAAATCTTGTTATCTCATTCACATGCTTGGTACCTGGGCATTAAACAACCCTTTTGAAGAAATAAAAGATATTTTCCACCCTCTCTTTCTTTTCAGACTGAATGGATTCTTTTTTTAGGAGTCAGTGGGTTATCCATGATTATGTAACAGTTTAAACACAATTTGAGCTCACTGTAAGTTTATTCCACAATTCCCAGTGCTAAAAAGGCGTCTCTTTTTATTCTAGACATTTTATTCTAGATTTCTTTATGTGGAACCATGATGCAAGTAATCAGTATGATAGACCCATGAAAGCACGCACCTCTGCTGTAGTTAGGCTTCCTGAAGCCTGTTTTAATATTTCAGTTCATCTGAACTATCTGTATTCTTAGTTGGTTCATGCTGCATTAGACATAAAAGGTGCCTAAAACAGAGATAAGAACAGCTGAGATGTGCAGAGCCCATGTGGTTTCAGATGCCAGTAAAGGTGTTTGTCGTTAAGAACCAGTGCCACGCTAAAAGACCTCTGTTGCTACAGTGTGACAAGTACTTTGTATAAACAGCTAAAAATAGAGTCCTTTCACCAAAGAACTGATGGTCCAAAGGAGGGTGTCCATCATGAACGTGCATTTTGGACAGTGTGCAGGGAAAGGGACAGTGGAGAGTACCTTCTGAGACCTTGAACATACCTTCTAGTGACCATTTGTCAAGAGACTGCAATTAAGACTTTCTTGCACGGCTGGGGTAAAGGGAGGCAGCCTTTTGAAGACCTTCAGCTCTGCAGAGTAGGGTGGCTTGGCACAGGAGAGCTGGGAGTAAGGTCAAAGTGGAGGAGCGGCCTGGGAACAGCATCAGCGAGAGCTGAGTTGTTGTCATCTGTAGCTGCTCTGGTGAGACGAGGAGGAGGTTAGCTTCAGAGAGAAAGTCAAAGACCTGAGTGTAGAAGCATCAAAATAATTTCTTCAGCTGTGACTTTTATTAAGATACCATTTGCTCATAGATCTAGATAAATTAAACATTTTATAAAATCGAACTAAAAAAGGCGTCTCTCGCGAACACAGAAGTAAACCCTCTCTTTGTTCCCTTTTCCCTTCTCTTCCACATCCCCACCTCGTTCTCTGCTCCAGCTCCACCCCAGCAGACCATCTGGCACTGGATGATGCTCAAATCATCTAATAGCATCTTTCTGACAGTGAGACACAGACAGCGATGCCTTCTCCTGGCAAAACAGGCCCCTGCAAACAATGCTGCTTTTGTTAATGTTATTTTCATTTCCTAGATCCTCTTAGTCTAAAAAAGGGAAGATGGGCCCTAAAGGTATTTGGAAGACATCAGTTCTTCAGAGGTATTTCCTTATGCAGCCTGAAGGATAGATCCAGTGAGGGTGAGAACGTGTTTCAAAGGGGTTGAAGCAAGGACATGTAACGTAGGGAAAATGATACCCCCACAGCTCCCTGGCTATTCCCTGAAATCACCAGAGTCTAGAATCAGAGGAAGACATCCTTGTAGATAGTTTGAGAAACATTTATAAAATCTGACTTACCTACCCTTTCTTAATTCACTCTCTTTTTTTCCCTGTAGCTCAAACTATTAGTGTGTTGTGATAAACTGCTCTACAAGTATTTCAAAACTACCTGCAAAATTGTACAAGCTGGACTGGCCAGGCTGCAGATGGGGTCTCTGAAGTGCTGTCTGTTTTGTTTGGGTATATGGTTCAGACCCAGCAATGAGAAAAGCAAGAGCAAGATCCCAGACCTGCCATGGTTTTGACTTCTGCAACCCTTTACTCTCTTCAAGTTGTGAGACATGGGGGAATTGTGGGTGTTGCAGATGATGCTCTGTTTTACCAATCCAACACAGTAACCAGCAGCCCTCATCAGTTTATTTTCCTGTTTGTTGAAATCCTAGCTGCCCAAATTTCTGAAAGATGTTTTAAAGGATTTTGACAAATGCCTTTTTTGTGGAAGTCATCCTGTGTTTTGTGGGCATCATCACATACGTAAGTATTTTCATGATTAAGTGTAATCTTTATTAAGCTCTCCCACAAAATTATATTCCTTTTTCCCCACAGATCTTTGCCAGTATGGTGTCACTTTAGATTACTAATGCAACCAGATGCACCCTGGATAATTTGGCTTCATGCAAAATGCCATTTTCTTGTGATCTCTACACTGATACAATCGTTGATACAGTTCAGTATTACCCAATTATAAAAACAGAACCAAAGCACGTCTCTGCATTGTGAAGCACAATTCTGCTCTGAAAGGTCATCATGTAAACAAACGGCTCCATTTTACTCAATAGATACCATGCTCTAATTCTCATGGAGTTGATAACATTCCCAATTCTCGTTAGGCATGCACAGGTGATGCTGGTAAGAGCTGGCTGGAAAATCCTCCCTGACACCATCATGGTTTGAAGAATTCAGTCCCATTGGCTTTGCAGGGTATACAGAGCTTTACTGACACATTTACAGATGCTCCAAATAAAGAAGAATTTTGAAAAAGTGAAATAAAGTTGTCACAGTGACCTCTCAAATATTATGGACAGTGGCCG